>NC_042957.1:51620680-51803108 GCF_901001165.1 Salmo trutta
CATTCCTGATGAGAAAAAAACACAAATGTGAAAAATTGGTTGATATAGTGTTTTGGAAATAAACTCTTCATATTCCAGTGAGAATAAGGACTGCACAGTTACAATATAGACACGGTGGGAAGATATCATTCATGCTTCGATAGAGAAGAGAGAGATGTGACCACATTAAGAGGGGTTGAAAGGGTAACGTGGCTGACGGAATGCTACTGACTTGTTAGTGGGTGTCGTGACATTGGCGAGGATGGTGAAGTTGCTTCTTACAGTTCGTAGACTGGCCAACACCTGGGGGACGGACGGACGGTGGGTGGTGGGGGCGGCGGAGAGAGGGGTAGAGAGCGGAGCGAGACAAATTCACTACATATTCAGTTTAGCCCCTTTCAAGTTCTTTACTGCATGTTCTGTCTTTAGGCAGGAAGGGTGAAGTGTACGCTACTTCATCAACAAACTGCTGAGCTGGTGCTTACCTGAGCAAAAGGGGTGACTATGAGATCTTCTGCATGCCTGTAGAAAGGGAGATAGAAAATGAACAAAGGAAGGAGATGACAGTAAAGTCAGCAGGACAGATTGAGAGTTATCGCTGAAGTGTAACCTCTATGACAGTTTACATTAGCAGATACCGGATATATATATGTGAATCAATGGTTTCCATAGCCCATCTGAATCTAAACAAAATATTTTTGGTTCTGACCAAAAAGCATCTTTCTGAAATGGAAGCAGACCAAGACAAATTACACCGCTGTGAAGCGAAAAAGATTTTAGTATGACCATTAGCATAATACTGCCATAATCATAATAATCATAAATGCCAAGTCGGCTGATTGTGATTGTATAGTGAGTAATGTATAGTGTTGCAGCAATCTGGAGTGTCAGTGAGGCTACTTTCACTCAGAGTGGTTTTAACCATGTGGATTAGCCAAGGTGGTTTTGATGGCATGTGATGAACACAGGAAGTGGAGATTGTAAGGGGGTACCTATTCACCAAACCAGGGTTCAATTAGCACAGTACTTTAGCTGGGCTTGATTGAGTTTGCCTGGTGCAATGGAACCAATGGAATAGTCTTATAAGTTCAAACCCCGCCCAGGTTTGATACTCACCCCTCACTGTTGATGGAGGAGTTGCGTGACATGGTCTTGGGGGACATGTCATAGTCAGAGTCTGATCGGTACAGGAAGGACTCCCTGCGCTCCCCGCGACTCCTGCACCCCTCTGTGGTAAAGGAGGGGTGCAGCCCCAGCACAGGACTCGCCTGCGAATCCATGGGGCTGCGGCCGGCTGACGGACCATTCTCTGAGTCAAAACTGAAAGACAAAGTGAGAGAGACAGGAAAGTTGTCTAGATCAATGCTTCATTAAAGGTATTTTCCTGTGTTTTATACATATTTACACACTAAGAGGTTGGAATAAATCTGTGAATTTGTTAGAAATGATGATAATGCCATTTTAGTGTAAGAGTTGTTTCAAAAGACAGCCTGAAACTGCCTGTGTGAGGAGTCTGGATTTCCTGCTGATTCTCTCCTGATTCCGGGAAACCTCCAACCTCGATTTTGGGAAAATCACTGAATGTATTGAATGTTCCTGGAATTTTGCAACCATAGGTGGGAAGAAGTTTTGACCTGCCTGGTGACATCACCAGACGGCAAATTAGGTAACAGACCAATAAGAAAGAGAGTTCCAAACCTCTTTGCCAATAACACCTAGTATTCCCCTCCCCACTCAGACCACTCCCAGACAGACAGTCCTAGCAAAATTCTTGCTTGAGAAATTGCTCTTTGTTAAGTAGCTATTTTTGTATCTTTTTCACCATTTTTACTTAAAACAATCTCACCAAGGTACTTATTGTTTCCCAGGAATTAATTGATATTTAGATATTTAAAACAATATACACTGCTCAAAAAAATACAGGGAACATTTAAACAACACATCCTAAATCTGAATGAAAGAAATCATCTAATTAAATACTTTTTTCTTTACATAGTTGAATGTGCTGACAACAAAATCACACAAAAATAATCAATGGAAATCCAATTTATCAACCCATGGAGGTCTGGATTTGGAGTCACACTCAAAATTAAAGTGGAAAACCACACTACAGGCTGATCCAACTTTGATGTAATGTCCTTAAAACAAGTCAAAATGAGGCTCAGTAGTGTGTGTGGCCTCTACGTGCCTGTATGACCTCCCTACAACGCCTGGGCATGCTCCTGATGAGGTGGCGGATGGTCTCCTGAGGGATCTCCTCCCAGACCTGGACTAAAGCATCCGCCAACTCCTGGACAGTCTGTGGTGCAACGTGGCGTTGGTGGATGGAGCGAGACATGATGTCCCAGATGTGCTCAATTGGATTCAGGTCTGGGGAACGGGCGGGCCAGTCCATAGCATCAATGCCTTCCTCTTGCAAGAACTGCTGACACACTCCAGCCACATGAGGTCCGGCATTATCTTGCATTAGGAGGAACCCAGGGCCAACCGCACCAGCATATGGTCTCACAAGGGGTCTGAGGATCTCATCTCGGTACCTAATGGCAGTCAGGCTACCTCTGGCGAGCACATGGAGGGCTGTGCGGCCCCCCCCAAAGAAATGCCACCCCACACCATGACTGACCCACCGCCAAACCGGTCATGCTGGAGGATGTTGCAGGCAGCAGAATGTTCTCCACGGCGTCTCCAGACTCTGTCACGTCTGTCACATGTGCTCAGTGTGAACCTGCTTTCATCTGTGAAGAGCACAGGGCGCCAGTGGCGAATTTGCCAATCTTGGTGTTCTCTGGCAAATGCCAAACGTCCTGCACGGTGTTGAGCTGTAAGCACAACCCCCACCTGTGGACGTCGGCCCTCATACCACCCTCATGGAGTCTGTTTCTGACCGTTTGAGCAGACACATGCACATTTGTGGCCTGCTGGAGGTCATTTTGCAGGGCTCTGGCAGTGCTCCTCCTGCTCCTCCTTACACAGAGGCGGAGGTAGCGGTCCTGCTGCTGGGTTGTTGCCCTCCTACGGCCTCCTCCACATCTCCTGATGTACTGGCCTGTCTCCTGGTAACGCATCCATGCTCTGGACACTACGCTGACAGACACAGCAAACCTTCTTGCCACAGCTCGCATTGATGTGCCATCCTGGATGAGCTGCACTACCTGAGCCACTTGTGTGGGTTGTAGACTCCGTCTCATGCTACCACTAGAGTGAAAGCACCGCCAGCATTCAAAAGTGACCAAAACATCAGCCAGGAAGCATAGGAACTGAGAAGTGGTCTGTGGTCACCACCTGCAGAGCCACTCCTTTATTGGGGGTGTCTTACTTATTGCCTATAATTTCCACCTGTTGTCTATTCCATTTGCACAACAGCATGTGAAATTTATTGTCAATCAGTGTTGCTTCCTAAGTGGACAGTTTGATTTCACAGAAGTGTGATTGACTTGGAGTTACATTGTGTTGTTTAAGTGTTCCCTTTATTTTTTTGAGCAGTGTATGTGGGGGATTGGAAATGATGCAGACAATTACTTTGATGGAAGCTACAATTTATCTGCAATATTAAAGCTGATCCACCCCACCAAAAAATAAAATACATTCCGTGTTGAAGGAGAGACAGACATGTATTAACAAGAGTTCAGCCCAGGACAGCTGATCTGCATATATACACAAGAGCACCATACCAATCTAGCGTTACAGACAACCACATGACCCCAAACACAAGATTAGGAATAATCTCAAAGAGATCCAGACAAACAGAAGCTTAGTGAGAGTTTAGCCAAAGTGTACACAGAAACATACTTCTTAGGTTTAGAGGGGGGTTTCTCTTTATGGAACCATGAATGTTTCTGCAGCTTCATCAAAAATGAAAAGCACATCATGGAGGGAGATACTGTGAAGCCACACACACGTGCAAGCGCACACAAACAAACACACACACACACACACACACACACACACACACACACACACACACACACACACACACACACACACACACATCACAGGGCCTGATAATGGTCATGGCTACTTGAACACCATGAATACCTGAGAGGAAGGTGGGACTGAGACGACCGTCTGCGCTCTATACTGCGGTTGAGCTTCATACGGCGGAAAAACACAGAATTCCCGTGTCCTCGAGTGTGGTCTTGATCAGGGGACACAGGTGAGTTAGCGGAGGTGACGTAGGGAGAGGTGGGGGTCAGGCTGGGCGTGGTCAACCCCTCGGGGGTCTCCCACAGATTCATCTGTCGTGTCAGTTTCCTCTGACTCATCTCTGGAAGCTCTGGGCACGACGGAGAGGACTGACGGAAGAAACCACCATCCCTCTCTCCCTCTTCTTCTCTCTCTCTCTCTCTCTCTCTCTCTCTCTCTCTCCCTCCCTCTTCTTCTCTCCCTCCCTCCCTCCCTCCCACCAGAAAATACTCTGTCTATCAAACTTTGTCTGCTACTGCCAACACTTCAACCTCCCAATCGGTCTGTCAGTCGCTCTCCCTCCTACGCTCCCCACCCCCCGCCTTGTTCCACGGTTCAGTAGCACAGCTCACGTCCCAGACAAAGAGAGTTCTCCTGCACACACCAGCACAAAATCCTGCCAGTCAGAAAGCCCTTCATAATAGACCCTAATCCTATGGTTTTATTCCTGGTCCCAATCCTCAGAGTCCACGTTCAGTTGAAGTCTTCGAGCTTTGATCCTGAAGCCCTGGAGTACTGCTGCGTTTGCTCACATCTTGTGTTCACCTCCACACCACTTTGTTCCCTGTTTCTCAGCAGCTTGTTCTTCCTGTGTAGGTTTGTTTTTGTTTATTCTGTCACTGAAGGGCGGCGGTGCAGCTGTAACCCACAGCCTCTCTCTCAGCTATCAGCTATCTGAACAGGGCCACTCTCAGGAGAGGGCTTCTGATATTTCACTAGCTCAGCTCTCACTCTCTATTGCTCTGTCTGAGTCCATATACTTTCCCTGTGTGTCCTCCTCCTGCCTCGCTGTCCTTGTCCTCGCCGACCAGGCCCCTCAGGGACACTGTGGCTGCCACTCTGCCCGGGTGTCTGCCCGATGTCTCACTCACACCCACACCACCTGGAGGACATACCGACGCCGGTCGGTCCGCTGCTCCGTTTCCTAATCTTTCTCTCTCCCTTTCTTCGCTTCCTCTGCCTGTTCTTTTCTCCTTTACTTTCTTCCACCTCCCCTGCTTCAAGCGTGTGCTCTCTTTCTCTCTCCTTATCTCACTGCTCACCATTTCTCTAGCAGCAACAGACCACTGGCAGTAGCGAGTGAGAGAGAGAGAGAGAGAGAGAGAGAGAGAGAGAGAGAGAGAGAGAGAGAGAGAGCGAGAGAGAGAGACAAAGTGGATGGAGAAAGGAGTCAAAGAGAAAAAGGAGGGAAGGGCAGAGGAGAAGAGAAGGAGGAGTGACTCATGCCCTGTGGAACTGTTTACAAGAGCATGCATGATTTGTTTCCAAAACATTCTTTTTTAACATCAACAGCCAAGCCAACAGCCAAGCTTTTTGACCTTTGCAGTACACAGAAAGATATAGGCCTACTGACCAAGTACAGAGCTACTACACAAACAGACCCCTACTCCGAGAAAATCTTTTTGTGAAGTTTAAAATGTACTGTATCTGCATACACATCAGAGTGTGTGTGTGTGTGTGTGTGTGTGTTGTTTCTGACAAAAAGAAGAGAGACAAGAGAAGAGTTTATCTGCATGTATGTATGAACGCTTGTGTATGTGCATGTATACAACAGTGAGTTTGTGTGTATCTGTCTGTTTTTTCATGCTAATGTGAATCTTGTGTCATCCATTTCTTTGTTTTTGCAGTAGCAGCAGAGGTAAATCCCAGTGCATGAATTCTACATACCACTAGGCTGACTAGACAAGGCAGATAGCAGCACAAAGACTATCCACAGAGCAGAACACTATAGAGATGAGATGCCTTGTCAACCACCCATTTCCCCCTGCTCTCTCTCTCTCTCTCCTCCCACACTGTCACTGTCTGCTGTCTCTCAATACCCTTCCTTTCCCTTTCTGCCTCTCTCTCTGTCATTTGTCTCTCTTCCAGTGACTCACCCCAGAATAATGAAGGAAAAACAAGAAGGCACCAGCAGGATGGTAGAGGGGAGCTCAGATCCCATTTGTTTGTGGGGCACCAGGGACCCGTCTGTGCAGAGCCCTCTTAAGTCACGCATGAACAGTCCTTTATGAAACATGGGCTATGGGAATATTGCTCTGATCTGACATCTCTGACTGCTGAAGGATTCCTACTCATTATGATGAATGCAATTAAAAGCTGCAGGGGGTCGATGCTTGTAAAAAGTAAATAATCAAATGATCAGTTATTAAGTAATAAAGCTGGACACAACATTTCACAGTGTGAATTTGTGTGAACAAACACACAAACACAGTACACATGCACATGCATGCATGTGCACACACACACACACACACACACACACACACACACACACACACACACACACACACACACACACACACACACACACACACACACACACACACACACACACACACACACACACACACACACACACACACACACACACACACCCTAACACAGTGTGATTTTCTACCGCAAACACTCCAGTATCCCTGCACATTGTCAATTTGGTATTGGCACTGTCCCTGTACATAGCTTCCTATCTTATTTGTTATTTATCATGTTTTCTTTATCATATACAGTACCCGTCAAAAGACTGGACACACCTACTCATTCAAGGATTTTTCTTTATTACATTTTTTTTCTACATTGTAGAATAATAGTGAAGACATCAAAACTATGAAATAACACATATGGAATCATGTAGTAACCAAAAAAGTGTTAAACAAATATTATATATATATTATAGATTCTTTAAAGTAGCCACCCTTTGCCTTGATGACAGCTTTGCACACTCTTGGCATTCTCTCAACCAGCTTCATGAGGAATGCTTTTCCAACAGTCTTGAAGGAGTTCCCACATATGCTGAGCACTTGTTGGCTGCTTTTCCTTCACTCTGCAGTCAAACTCATCCCAAACCATCTCAATTGTGTTGAGGTCGGGTGATTGTGGAGGCCAGGTCATCTGATGCAGCCCTCCATCACTCTCCTTCTTGGTCAAATAGCCCTTACACAGCCTGGAGGTGTGTTTTGGGTCATTGTCCTGCTGAAAAACAAATGATAGGCCCACTAAGCGCAAACCAGATGGGATGGTGTATTGCTGCAGAATGCTGAGGTAGCCATGCTGGTTAAATGTGCCTTGAATTCTAAAGGAATCACCAACAGTTTCACCAGCAAAGCACCCCCACACCATCACTCCTCCTCCATGTTTCACGGTGGGAACCACATATGTGGAGATCATCCACTCATCTACTCGTCTCACAAAGACATTGCGGTTGGAACCAAAAATCTCAAATATGGACTCATCAGACAGATGTCCACCGGTCTAATGTCCATTGCTTGGGTTTCTTGGCCCAAGCACGTCTCTTCTTCTTATTGGTGTCCTTTAGTAGTGGTTTCTTTGCAGCAATTTAACCATGAAGGCCTGATTCACGCAGTCTCCTCTGAACAGTTGATGTTGAGATGTGTCTGTTACTTGAACTCTGTGAAGCATTTATTTTGGCTGCAATTTCTAAGGCTGGTAACTCTAATGAACTTTCCTCTGCAGCAGAGGTAACTCTGGGTCTTCCTTTCCTGTGGCGGTCCACATGAGAGCCAGTTTCATCATAGAGCTTGATAGTTTTTGCAACTGACCTTCATGTCTTAAAGTAATGATGGACTGTCATTTCTTTTGCTTATTTGAGCTGTTAATATGGATTTGGTCTTTTACCAAATAGGGCTATCTTCTGTATACCACCCCTACCTTGTCACAACACAACTGATTGGCTCAAACGCATTAAGAAGGAAAAAAATTCCACAAATTAACTTTTAACAAGGCACACCTATTAATTGAAATGCATTCCAGGTGACTACCTCATGAAGCTGGTTGAGATAATGCCAAGAGTGTGCAAAGCTGTCATCAAGGTAAAGGGTGGCTACTTTGAAGAATCTCAAATCTCAAATCTATTTTGATTTGTTTAACACTTTTTTGGTTAATACATGATTCCATACGTGTTATTTCATAGTGTTGATGTCTTCACTATCATTCTACAATGTAGAAAATAGTATAGAATTATGAAAAACCCCTGAATGAGTAGGTGTGTCCAAACTTTTGACTGGTACTCTACATGTGTTTTTTTTATGTTTTATAGTTACACTGTTTTGATATTGGATTACTGCACTGTTGGGTAGAGCATGCAAGTTAAGCATTTCACTGTACTTGTGCATGTGACAATGAAACTTGGATGGGATGACTGTGGACAGCTACTCGCTCTTTCATTATGTGATAACAGAACCCCTGGAGAGGAGGACTGTGGACAATGGCATGATGATCAGAGGTCTCACAGGAAAAGGGATGTGTGCCAGCTGGGCGACTCCTTCCTTTGTAAGATAACGACCCTCACAGCTCAATGAGGACAGAGAGCGAGGGAGGAGCTGGCTAATTAAAACAGCAGTTTATCATGTAGCTCACCCGTGTTTTTCTACTTCTTCCAGTTGGTAGGTGACGTAGCATAGCGTCAACACGTCTCACACTAGACACAAGCACAGTAATGGACACAGCAACAAGATGGCAGTTACTGTCAGTTCAAATTGCATGACTCTTGGATATGTTTTCATTGGAATGGGAAACCTAACCACCTTCATCGCTTGAGTAAATACTATAAAATGCTCAGCTCAATGGTATTATGGCTGAGTAGGGACCTTTGTACTGGCAGGTGCTGTAAGCGGCTTGTCTTATTGAATTGATAAATCAAGATGATGTTCTATCTAGGCTTTTCTTGCAATGAATATATAATGAATATGCTGCTCCCTAACACTGTGAGTATCTAAAGCATTTTCCCTGCTCTGCAGCCATACTCCTAACCCTCCTCTCTATGCAACACATTTCTATAACAAAGGGGGAGAATTTGATTATAGTCCATTAATAACGCAGCTTTGAAAGGCTTTGAAGCCCGAGTCAATGTGCTGATTAGTTTAATTAAACCTGAGCGTCCTTAATGGACAAGAAAGATTTACATTCTCACTCCTTCCAATGAACCCCCCCTCCCATTGATTATATATTAACAACACACTTGGAGCTTATGAGTGTGTACGTGCGTGTGTGTGTGTGTGTGATGGAGAGCTGCTGCCACATCAGCGGTTTCCTACAGCACAGTTCTCTCTCTCTCTCTCTCTCTCTCTCTCTCTCTGTCTCTCTCTCTGTCTCTCTCTCTCTCTCTGAGAGGCTTGAGCTGCAGTTGGTCAGGCCCAGGCAGCCAGCATACAGCTCACATTCCCTTGCTGGGTGGGGAGGGAGGAACGGATGGAGGGGAGCTGGAGCTTTCATTTATTAAAGTCACTTTCCAAAATCGATCCCTCTATCCCGCTCCTTCTTATCCTCTCTCTCCACAAGTTAATGATTAACCTTCCTCAACCACTCCATCCCTCCTGCCCCCCCCCCCAGGCCTACCCTCAGCCTGAATGGGGGACGAGAGTGATTTCCTGCCTCCGCTTCCTTTTCTGCCAAGCCAAGCACAGATGCTAATTTCCACGTGCTATGTCAATCTCTCTCCGTGCATTGCCTCACCCAGGCGTTTAGCACCTGCCTGATTGCTACATGCGTGGGGGGAGAGTGGAGGGGGGAGAGTGGAGGGAGGGAGTGAGGGGGAAAGGAAGGGAGGGGCTACTTTTAAGGCCCCATCGTACAAACACAACTGTATTTATTGCTACGGTCGAATCCCGAACTGAATGTTGAATCAGCAACTGATGAGGCAGGGTAATAGGGCTTTTATTACAGAGCAGCTATCACTCTCTGTTGCAGCAGAGCAGGGGCATGTGTTCATATCGGCTAGAACGCCCATCACCGACTCAACTCAAAGCACATTTCAAATGAGATGGCCAAGCCAACAACAACCCACCCTCTCCTCTCACCATTTCTACCTGCCCCAGCATGCCCTCTGTTTCACGCCAGTTCACGGTGCCATGACACAGACCTGCCTGCCCTGGCTGTGTTTTAAAGGCCAACATTTACACTGCTGCCCTGCCCAACTGCCTGAGCTCTGAGCCCTCTGAGAAGAGGAGAGTGTTGGCCTGGCTGGAGCCTGGCGCTGTGCCACCCTTGGATCAGGGAGGGCATCTGGCCGTCCCAGCCTCACACAGGGCAGGGGGACACCGCAATGCAAGCAGGGGGGTCGGGGGTAGAGGAGAAGGGGAGAGAAAGAGGGATAGAGAGAGAGAGAGAGAACGAGGGAGATAAAGAGAGTAGTTAAAGAGAAAGAGAGAGGGGATTCTCTCTACAGAGTGACAGGCTGGTCAGCTGGTCATCCCAGCGATGCCCTGACCGGCTGGCCGGCTCCATCTGAGACAGAGAGAGAGAGAGAGAGAGAGAGAGAACAGAGGGAGAGAGTTCCCCTGTCCACTGTGCTGCATGTGGTTGGTCAGATAACAGCCAGAGCATTACAGAGCCATAATCCTGCCCACAGGATCAGCGACACCATCCAGAGGGGCCTGACTCGGAGAGCCACTGTACTGGAGCCATGTAGAGTTTTAGCAAGGCAACACGCAGACACCTTTAAGCTTAAGGATGACATACTGTAGTAGCTACAATTGATTCCTCAGACAATCACTCGGCCGACTGACCCCTGGTGGAGAGTGGTGTCTTTCATTCAATCCAGAGACGCGCTCTAGTGGATATTCAGTCTCCTCCATCAAATGTAGTGTGAAGCCACAGGCTCATTTCAGTGTGAAGGAATGATGGGTTCAAATACTATTCTAAATCTTTCAAATACTTTAAGCGTTTGCTTTAGCCTGCCTGAAGTGCCAGATGGACGGGGTATGCCGCCTTGCGACTATTCTATTAGTTCCATGGCACCAGGCAAGCTCAATCCAACCCAGCTAAAGCATTTAATATAATTACAATAGTACTTAAATCCAGGTCTGCTAGATTAGCACCTGGCAGCACTCAGAATGTATAATGCATTGTACAAATCCTGCGGTTGTAAATCTAACAGATCCCATAACACTGTATTACACAAGCACACCGCTCCCAGCCTCATGCTGTCCCTCCTCCTGTGTAGTTGTGTCTCTGTTGCCGTGTGGTTTTGTCCAGAACATCTGTATTCTCCCCCAAGCCACCAATCCCACCGCATTAGCATCACCACATCAGTTACTCCAACTCTCTGAGAAACTTTGTCGAGGTAGAGAATAAATCGACAGTCATTTTTCTGTTTATCTTCCATCCTTAACTCTACCTAAACTCATTGTCTGCACGTCGCTGTGAAATATGCTTCCTTTCAACAAAACTTTGGCACCGTCTGATGAAATGACCAGCGCATCATCAATTATGATGACTGTTCCTCTTGTAATTTACATTTACATTTACGTCATTTAGCAGACGCTCTTATCCAGAGCGACTTACACGGTAAACGATGTCTCAACTATTACAGCGTCTTCAAAGTATTCACACCACTTTACTTTTTCCACATTGTGTTGTGTTACAGCCTGAATTTAGATTTTGTGTCGCTGAATTTGTTCGATTTTGTGTCACTACACACAATACCCCATAATGTCAGTGGAAATTTTTGGGCGGGGACAAATTAATAGAAAATGAAAAGCTGAAATGTCTTGAGTCAATAAGTAATCAAATCAAATCAAATGTTATTTGTCACATACACATGGTTAGCAGGTGTTAATGCGAGTATAGCGAAATGCTTGTGCTTCTAGTTCCGACCATGCAGTAATATCTAACAAGTAATATAACCTAACAATTTCACAACAACTACCTTATACACACATGTGTAAAGGAATGAATAAGAATATGTACATAAAAATATATAAATGAGTGATGGCCGAACGGCATAAGCAAGATGCAGTAGATGGTATAGAGTACAGTATATACATATGAGATGAGTAATGTAGGGTATGAAACATATAAAGTGGCATTGTTTAAAATGGCTAGTGATACATTACATCAAGATGGCAAGATGCAGTAGATGGTATAGAGTACAGTATAACATCTACTGCATCTTGCCATCTTGATGAAATGTATCACTAGCCACTTTAAACAAGCCTAAATAAGCCTAAATAAGTTCAGGGGTACAAATGTGCTTAACAAGTCACATATTAAGTTGCATGGACTCATTCTGTGTTCAATAATAATGGTTAACATTTTTTTTGTATGACTACCCCATCTCTGTACCCCAAACATTTACAGAGTTTAATGGTTGTTATATGAGAAAACTGAGGATGGATCAACAACATTGTAGTTACTCCACAATACTAAAAGTGAAAAGAAAGAAGCCTGTACAGAATAACAAATATTCCAAAACATGCATCCTGTTTGCAACAAGGCACTTAAGTAATACTGCAAAAAATTGGAAAAGAAATGCATTTTTTTGTCCTGAATACAAAGCGTTAAGTTTGGGGTAACTCCAACACAACACATCACTGAGTACCACTCTTCATATTTTCAAGCATGGTGGTGGCTGCATCATGCTATGGGTATGCTTGTCACCAGCAAGGGAGTTTTGTTGGATAAAAATAAATGGAATACAGCTAAGCGCAGGCAAAATTCTATAGGAAAACCTGTTTCAGTCTGCTTTCCAACAGACACTGGGAGACTAATTGATCTTTCAGCAGTACAAGAACCTAAATCACAAGGCCAGATCTACACTGGAGTTGCTTACCAAGAAGACAGTGAATGTTCCTGAGTGGCCAAGTTACAGTTCAGACTTAAATCTGCTTGATAATCTATGGCAAGACTTGAAAATTGCTGTCTAGCAATGATCAACAAACTTGACAGAGCTTGAAGAATTTAAAGAAATAAATGTACAATCCAGCTCTTAGTGACTTACCCAGAAAGACTCACAGTTTCTAACATGTACAAGACATATTACTGTTTTATTTTTCATTATTTTATCATTCTTCCACTTTGACATTACAGAGTATTTTGTGTAGATCGATGACAAAAATTCCATTTGAATTCCAATTTGTAACACAACAAAATGTGGAAAAAGTCAAGAGGTGTGAACCCTTTCTGAACTGTGAGTATGTTGGAGTAACCAATGTTAGAAACCATCTGTCAAAACAGGCAGCTACTGCATGTATAAATGACTCACCTACGTTCATTCGTCAATGGATGATGAATATGCATGTACACTCAACCAGCCTCATGACATCAGTTGTGCCAATATAATGACTATGGTGTGAAGCAACTATAAAGCACATTTGAACCTGCAACCATTGAATTGAATCACCTCTATCCTATCTCACTGTTAGGCTACAAAACCCCCACCATTACCAGAATAAACGTACACCAGCAGCAGTCTTTCTGTGTTGCCGATCAGTGTTGGACCGTGTGTTTTTGTGCATGTATGTGTGTGTGTTGGGTATATGCGTGTGTGTGTGTGTGTGTGTGTGTGTGTGTGTGTGTGTAGCTCTGGCCCTCAGTCTACTGAATCAGTGTCCCAGCCAGTCAGTGGGTCCCAGGAGGCTCGGCCCCATCGGCCCCATGCTGCCTTTAACCTGACCAATTACAGCTGACTGACACACCCACCACAGTTATTAAACACTCTCCCTCTCCTGCTATCTCTCCTCCCTCTCCTGCTATCTCTCCTCCCCCTCCTGCTATCTCTCCTCCCCCTCCTGCTATCTCTCCTCCCCCTCCTGCTATCTCTCCTCCCTCTCCTGCTATCTCTCCTCCCCCTCCTGCTATCTCTCCTCCCCCTCCTGCTATCTCTCCTCCCCCTCCTGCTATCTCTCCTCCCTCTCCTGCTATCTCTCCTCCCTCTCCTGCTATCTCTCCTCCCTCTCCTGCTATCTCTCCTCCCTTTCCTGCTATCTCTCCTCCCTCGCTCTCTTTCACACAGTCCTTCGCTCGCTCCACTAAGCTTCCTAACCTTTATTATGTAAATTATTCCTGTGGAACCAGGGGCTGTTTAGTGTAAAAGGGAAACTGTTTAAAACCGTGTCTCAAACATCCACATATTTTAGCCAGCATTACTGAACTGGAATGTCAGGGGGACCTGAACAAGTGTTTGGTTTAATGAGGGTTGCCTTCTTCAGAGAGAGAGAGGAAGAGAGGGGCAGAGAGAGACAGACAGAGAGAGAGAGAGAGTGAGTGAGGGGGGGGAGAGAAAGACAGCAGCGTGTCTCTGTGTTTGGGGAGAAGAGCGGGGTTTCCATTGTGCCTTGTTGTTTTGGAGCCTGTGATTGGAGCCTCAGTTAAACAGATGGGTAGAGTGACATGGAAACCAGTCCAGAGAGAAGACAGATGGAGGAACGTTTTCAATTGGTGTTTCTAATTCATTTGTGCCAGCCGCATCTAAACAAATTAGGAGTTGTAAAATTGTAATGACTTGCACTCAGCGCACAGAGATACGTCTCCAGAGAAATAAATGTTTTGGCATACAGAGGGCTAGAGGCTTATTTTGCGGCGATATTGATTTGCTCACAATGCCTAACGGAGTTCATCTCTCTCTGTGATGCACTGAGACATGCACTTCCAGGGGTGTGGGTGGGCACAACATGCAGACTGGTGGATAATTGGATCAAGAATCAGGGGGATTCAACTCAATGAACTAAATGGCATCAGCACAAATAGTTGAACACAACCGACTGACCAGCAGCAGATCTCCTGGAAAGTGGATTCAGAGTCCAAAACAGGCATTAACCCAGGCTCGATCCTGATCCTGACCCTATGTTGCATCTGATATATTTGTACTTCCGGCACAGTAAATATCAGTAATGTGTAAAGCAGCCATCCGCCCCGCTGTATGCAGCCCACACAAAGAGGGGTATTTTTAGCGTATCGCCCTGTCTTTGAGATGGAGCACGTAACTCCTTCTCTGCAGGCTGACTGCTGGGCTCTTTTATTTTCATCCAAACTGGAAAGAGAGAGAGAGAAAGAGAGAGAGAGAGAGAGAGAGAGAGAGAGAGATGGAAGGAGAGAGAGAGAGAGAGAGAGAGAGAGACAGAGAGAGAGAGAGAGCGAGAGAGAGAGAGATGAGCGAGAGAGAGAAAGAGGGAGAGGGAGAGATGGAAGGAGAGAGACGGAGGGAGGAAGACAGAGAGTGTGAGTCATCGAGAGCTACCTTTGTGCCACTGTCACTCTGCTCCTCTTCTTCACCATCTCTCCCTCTATTCATTCCTCCCTCATCTAACCAATCTCTCTTTTCTCCGCTACTCTTTCTCTATCTATCTATCTATCTATCTATCTATCTATGTATCTATCTATCTATAGACTGTATCTCACATCTCTTATCTCTTATTTCTCCACCTCAATGCCGTCACATCAAAGCCAATTTAAAAGTGAGATGCACACTAATACGGCAATCTTAGCAATCGTTTAGTTAAACATATTTCATACCATGAAGATGGATTCTAGGGTGTTAAGCTGATATTACAGATAATGAATGATATAATGTGACATAATAAGAAGCACCGGATAAGAAGCTGTAGGAGGATGATATTAATGGTTGCGCTCGATGTGCTCTTAGAGGAATACAAATTGCGGAACACCTCAAATGTGTATAAACATCTCTTCCTTACATCAATATGTTGGTATTGCTTAACAGTACAGTAGACCTATATGGACTTACAGGTATAGCCAAGCAAGATCATATTACAAATAGTAAAGTAAACCAGTAATAGCAGAACGATGGTGATTATCCTTGATTGAGGTAAAATAGTCATTAGAGAAGGTAAGACTGGATAATCTGGTGGATTAATGTCCCTTTAAACTGCCTGGGAGCCACTCACACTGGCCTCTCACAGGCTGAGACTGAGACTGAGAGAGAGAGAGAGAGAGAGAGAGAGAGAGAGACTGAGAGAGAGAGAGATAGAGAGAGAGAGAGAGAGAGAGAGAGAGAGAGAGAGAGAGAGAGAGAGACTGAGAGAGAGAGAGGAGAGAATGAGATGACTGAGAGAGAGAGAGAGAGAGAGAGAGAGAGAGAGAGAGAGACGAGCGAGAGAGAGCTGAGACGAGAGAGAGAGACAGAGAGCGAGAGACAGAGAGAGAGAGAGAGAGAGAGAGAGAGAGACTGAGAGAGAGAGACAGAGAGCGAGAGACAGAGAGAGAGAGAGAGACAGACAGAGAATGAGACAGAGACAGAGAGGGAGGGAGTGGTGGGGATTGGCTGGTGTGGTAACTTGGCCTCCCCTGTCTGTCATTCTTATCAATGTTTTAATTAGTGTGTTTTCAATCTTTTAAGTTATTTCTCCCTTTTTAGAAAAAAAACAACTAATTTTAGACATCAAACGTTTCCTAAATTGGACCAACATCAGAGCGTGTTGTTTTGAGCAGCAGGTGTCCTACTTCAACCAATAATAATGTTGTCCCTACACCTGTCCATGGTCACGACCAATCACTCACCTGTGTTTGACAAGGTTAAGAAGCTCTAAAAGTCTGAATTCCTCAAGTGTGACATTTCTTTTGGCATCGTCTTCCTGTCTGAAAGAAGATGCAAATATCGTTTTTAGGGCTTGCTGTATAATTTGGCTTTGAAGAAACTGGCGGTGGTTAATATGCCGCAGCCGGTGAATCTACCATTTCCTTTATCTGTGTTCTTGGTAAAACCCCTACATCTGTGTCCACAATCTCTCTTTAACATTTGTCTCCTTCTCTACCACTATCCTATCCCTCAAGCTCCCTCTTCCACTTTCTCCTCCGTCTATCTACAACCACACCTCTTTCACTATCATCATACGTCCGGATTTCTCCTTGCTGCGATTGATGGATGTCCTTTTAATAGAGTTCAGCTGTGCGCTACATTCATGTAGATAGACATATTTCTCGTTATCTGTAATGAGAAGGGGATGAAGGAGACAGATAGCTTATGCTGGCTGGCCGTGCGTAATACCTGGCTGGCTGGCTGGCTGGCTGGCTGACTGGCTGACTGGCTGACTGGCAGGCTGGCTGAGAGCA
Organism: Salmo trutta; assembly: GCF_901001165.1. Taxonomy (NCBI): domain Eukaryota; kingdom Metazoa; phylum Chordata; class Actinopteri; order Salmoniformes; family Salmonidae; genus Salmo; species Salmo trutta. The sequence goes on from NC_042957.1 coordinate 51,637,646, forward strand.
GATCAGACTGGAACCAGGGAGCAGAGAGCACTGGTAATTGATGTTGAAATGAAGGGATGATGAGAGGCGATTTGCTCATGAGACCTGAGGTATGGTCGGAGGAGGAGCTCCAGTTCGACTAGGGACTCCAGAAGTGTTGTAACACCCAGGCAGGCATGCAGGCAGGCGTAACACATGGAAGTGGGTATGGACGGCATGGTGTTGTGAATGAGCAGTATGTCCAAAACAGTCTGGATGTCTCCCACACTACATATCCCCAGACAGACTCACAATAGCATGGCTCAAAACACACAGAAACACATACGCTTAGCCAACATGGCTGTGCCATCGAGGAACTTACTCTGCATGGCATTCATAGTTTATGATTTAACAATAACATGGCAAATGCCTTTACACTGAGGTATTTGTTACCTACCTCCTACTAAAGACAGAATACAAAAAAAATAGAATCACTTTTCACAGAGAGAACTTGGTTGAACAAGTCCCATAGCGCTGACTGAATACAACACACACTGGGGGAAATGTGAGAGCCTGTCGACAGTCACAACTCTGAGGTTGCAAATACAACATCCCGATGGCAGAATGCTATAGTGACAAATGATAAAACCCTCATGACAAACATCTTTAGAAGATGTGCCATGCCCAGAGGGGTGCAAATGAGGACATTACGCGCACACACACACACACACACACACACACACACACACACACACACACACACACACACACACACACACACACACACACACACACACACACACGCACACACACACACACACACGCACGCACGCACGCACGCACACACACACACACTCTTTCAAATGCATATACAGCACACACACACACACACACGCATCAACACACTCACTGACACACAAACAGATGATCCAAACGCGAATGATCAATCCACAATCTTCCTCCACTCATGCAACCGCAGCAGCCGACACAGTCAATATCTTGCATGCACACATTGAAAAGCAGAAAGGAAGCAGAAATAAAGCTCAACCAACACTGGAAGCTGAAGCTGGTTGGGTTTAATCTCATTACAGTTGGAGCCTTGGGCCTCCTGTCTCCTCTTCTCCACCTATTTATAGCCCCCTCACAGAGAGGAGGGTGGGCCCTGACATAAACTATGCTCCACTGGCTGGGGCTGATGTGGCCGGATTACTGACGGGCAACACAACCAATCACGGCTGGCTTGAGGTTCAGCTTCCTCTAATATGAAGTGACAAAACGTGAGAGAGCCCCGAAATCATTCATGACAGCTGGGCCACGGTCTCCAGCCACAGTCTCCTCCTCTCCCCCTCTGTTTTCCTCTACTCTCTAGTCCGCCTACGCCCCCTCTACCTGGAGTCTCCTGTCCTCATCCCACCTGCCCTCCACAAAAGGCTGGGCTCCAGTGTCACCCTGGATGACAGCAAACAGGGTCTAAACACACAACGACATGTCCCTTCATCTGTCACTGGGAATAAAAGTCTCAGGAGCAGAACCAGAGGAAGAAGGGGTGTGTGTGTGTGTGAGAGAGAGAGAGAGAGAGAGAGAGAGAGAGAGTACGCATGGCGTTAACGTCACCCTCAAAGACACCTCATTAGGCTGTTACTGTAGGTTATGTCTCTCAGCAAGGCCAGAATTACACTGGAATATACTGTAGACTCCCCACCCTGACAGTTTTCACAGTAAGTGTATGTGCATAAACTACATAAATCTCCAGCGTATTTGCATATGTGTGAGTCTGTGTATGAGAGATGGGGGCAAGAGGTATTTATGTAATAGGATGGAGCTGAGAATGGACTGATAAGGGTCAAGGGACAGAAAGCGAGAAAGAGAGGAAGAGAGAGAGAGAGTCAAGGCCAGGACGGCTCATCACTGTTGTTCATTTATTTCCCAGTGTCCGAGTAAAACCCAGCCTCCGGCCTGCCTCCTCCCTCCTCCATCCGCTCTCCACGAATCCCATTCCGGCTTCGTGCTGATGACCTGTACTGACCGCCACTCACAGTGCACTGCAGCATATAGTGCTGCTACTGCAAATGGCCACGGCCCAAGAAACAGTCATGGTATTTTAAAGAGGATCTGGCTCTCAGACTGACAAGTCCAGTATCCACCGGGAATACCATGTCCAGTCAGCAGGGACCTTTTGACCAGCTAATAGACTGGATGGTGTTGAGCAGGATTTTTTATATTTTAGTCATTTAGCATACGCTCTTATCCATTGTGATTTATAGTAGTGAGGGCATACATGTTCATATTTTTTTTCTGGGTAATTCTCTAAAAGCTTGACACACCTGGATTGTGCAACACTTGCCCATTATTATTTTCAAACTGCTTCAAGCTCTCTCAAATTGGTTGTTGATCATTGATAGACAACCATTTTCAGGTCTTGCCATTGCAGATTTAAGTGAAAACTGTAACTCGGCCACTCAGGAACATTCATTGTCTTTTTGGTACTTGTAGATTTGGCCTTGTGTTTTAGCTTATTGTCCTGAATTCATCTCCCAGTGTCTGGTGCAAAGCAGACTGAACCAGGTTTTCCTCCAGGATTTTCCCTGTGCTTAGCTCCATTCTGTTTCTTTTTTATCCTGAAAAACTCCCCAGTCCTTAACGATTACAAGCATAACATGATGCAGCCACCGCTATGCTTGAAAATATGGAGAGTGGTGCTCAGTAATGTGTTGTATTGGATTAGTCCCAAACATAACAATTTGTATTCAGGACAAAAACTTAATTGCTTTGCCACATTTTTTGCAGTATTACTTTAGTGCCTTGTTGCAAAGAGGATGGATGTTTTGTAATATTTTTATTCTGCTTCCTTCTTTCAATTAGGTTGGTATTGTGGAGTAAATACAACATTGTTGATCCATTCTCAGTTTTCTCCTATCACAGCCATTAAAGCCTGTTTTAAAGTCGCCTCATGGTGAAATCCCTGAGTGATTTCATTCCTCACCGGCATTGAGTAAGGAAGGATACCTGTATCTTTGTAGTGACTGGGTGTATTGATACACCATCCAAAGTGTAATTAATGCTCAAAAGGATATTCAATGTCTACTTTTTATTTATTTTTACCTATCTACCAATAGGTGCCCTTCTTTGTGAGGCATCGGAAAACCTCCCTGGTCTTTGTGGTTGAATCTGTGTTTGAAATTCACTGAGGGACTTTACAGATAAATGGTATGTGTGGGGTACAGAAATGAGGTAGTTATTAAAAAATCATGTTAAACACTATTATTGCACACAGAGTGAGTCCATGTGACCTGTTATGCACATTTGTACTCCTGAACGTATTTAGGCTAGCCATAACAAAGGGGTTGAATACTTATTGACTCAAGACATTTCAACTTTTCATTTTTTATTCATTTGTAAAAAAAAATTGAAAAACATAATTCCACTTTGACATTATCGGGTATTGTGTGTTGGCCAGTGACCAAAAAATCTCAATTTAATCAATTTTTAATTCAGGCTATAACACAACTAAATGTGGGAAAAAAATCAAGCAAGGGGTGTGAATACTTTCTGAAGGCACTGTACACAGAACAGATGGACAGGACACTGTGACAAGACAAGCTGTGTTTCCACTTTGATCTAACAGAGGTTAGGAACTGTATAAGTGAATCCTCTCTCCTGAGGCTGAGGGAGAGACCCAGCAGAATAGCAGTGTGCATTGCCAGGTTCCACTGTACACCTAACAGTGGGCTGTATGGCTATACATCAAGGCTTCTCATACATTATGTAGAAACCTTGAGTGTTTTCAATAACCTTGTCAAGATGCTATGTCTTGGAAGGATGCTGCTCTATATTCCAAAATCATACATTGCTGTTTGTGCTTGGATGCCTTTTGTGGTAGGATTTCTCAGAATCATGCCTATGCTTTAGCAGTAGCAATGATTTGTTTTGCTTGCTACAGAGAATGAGTAAGGTGCTACGGATGTAGGATCTTAATTTGATCAGAGAAGCAAACGTTAACTTGTAGTGTATTCAAGGTTTAAAAAGGCTTCTAAAGTTTGTAATTTACACTTTAAAATGTCAGACTTGATTTGCCCTGATGAAAAATGTATCAACCCCTACAAAAAATGTCTAATTATAATCCACATAATAATTCACATTTCCTGTTGGTGCAGGATTATTTTCAAATTAAGACCCTACACCTGTAGATGCTGCACTCATATATGCGTGCACATCCACCCACACAAACACTTACACACACATCAAACCCACAGACAGCCATCGACACTCAAAGTTGAAATATGAAGAAAAAAAGTATAATCAAATTCATGAAGCATTTCAAGCCAGTCATTGTGTTTCTACGTCAAACATTATTAACTTAAAAATACTAATATCTGCAAAAATCTCAAGTTTAGTCACATCTATCTATAAATACCATAGCAAGTAGTACACTTTAACATTTCCTGGTGCCATCAACTAAATATATATTTGTGAGCAAAATGTTATTTGTCTGGCGGTTATGTAAAGATGGTGAGTCAGAAACAGTTGCTTCCAGTTCAATTCCCATACAACCACAGCAGAGCAGAGACAAGCAAGACCAAGACAGGCCAACGGAGGCCAATTTCTCCTCCATCTCTACACACACATTCACCATCTCTCTCTCTCTCTCTCTCTAGAGAACACAACCTCTCCGGCATTTCAAAATCAACACATTAATCGTGTCATAAGTCAGACGTGGTGTATTTTCTCAATCAGAATCTATTGCTAAATACTGTACATGGTGATATTATGGCAAAATGATCAAGGTGTATTATTTCCAATCCAATAGGGAAAAGAGGACATATAGACAAGGCACGGCCATGTATTGGCTCTGCTGAAGCCAGAGAGTACAGTATAGTTTGACAGTCAGCCAGTGACATATTCTGCTGCCTGCGATGGCTGCCATCTGTCCTTCCTCTGTAAGCGAGACCCGGGATCGCCACCTTCTTCTAATTATGCACTGAATTGGGAGATTGTGATCCTGCCAGTAATTCTGGGAAAGATGTATCCCATGGGGCCTGGTGTATTAGGCAGCAGAACGACAGGAAGTAAAACTGCCGTTGCCTCAGCCTGCCTACTCTATACAGATACACGCAGGACTGACTCTCTCATGTCTGGCTGCATTTGCTGTGGCGAGCCACATTCCATTCCCAGGTGATGTCATTCACTCAGTTCTGCCCTTTCGTTGTGAGTTGCTGACCTAAACGAGGTACTTTCTCCGCCTGTGTGTGTCTGTGTGTGTCTGTGTGTGTCTGCATGTGTGATCCCTTTTGTACCTTGCATTAGTTCTCCATTCTGCTCTGCTTCTTTCCGCTCCTGTCTCCAGTATGACTACTAGGTTATTGATGGATGGGAGATGTGCTGTGACATCCAGCTGACATCCAGTCTCTCCTCTTCAGTCGGGCAGTCTCTCCTCTGAGAGAGAGCAGCAGACTCCTAAAGCACCCTCCAGGGGGTTGTCCTCTGGCCAAGCTGCTGTTGCATCTCTGCCTGTGCCCCCCCCTGCCCACCCACCCACCGCACCAGCATCACAATTTGACAATGGGATTGTGGGCCGCTACGCTTCTGCTGGGATTAGAGTGGTCTCTCTAGAGTGTAGAGTCTAGTAGTTCACTGGGCAACATGGGGGAGAAAGAACTCTTCACACCTCTAAACCGCTGTGGAGTTTCTAAGATTGGGTGCTTGGCAGTGTCACACAAGGGAATTGAAATGATGACATAATACTACAGGTCTCTCTCAGGAATATGACTTGGTCTCAGTAATAAAGGTACATGTTACTTACCAAGAAAACTAGAAAGTCAGGGACTGTAAGGAATATAAAAATAGAAATATCTTTGAGGGTACATAAATATCACCCTGGTTGTGCTTGTCTAGACAACAATTCTGTGACTCGAGTCCCGAATGGTACTGTCAAAGCATCATATTTCTGTGTCATATAAAACCTTGTGGGTGACATCAGGTTGTATTATTATTATTATTATTATAGTGACACATGATCAATCATGGGTTATCCAGCTATGTCACTGTTTTAAATTATTTAGCAGGCTACCAATCTGTATCTAAACAAACTAATCCACTTCCATTCTTCTCTCTAGGTATCCATAGTAACAAGGCTATTCAGTTGAGTCATTACGGCAGATTGCATTACTATGGATTCTTGGAAGGGTGATGATGTAAATGGTAGCGCAGCATGAACAGATATGAAGTTTTACTAACAGAGGTGTGACTTTAGGGGAAGCAGGAGATGAGATAATGCACAGCACAATGGTAGTGGTGGGCAGCTCATCTCACCTGGGGAGATGGAGCGACGGAGAGGAGAGCGAGAGAGATTGAGATTCAGAAAATGCACGGTGAACAGAAGAGATAGTCTGCTATCTAGATCATGATGAACTCAGTGGACGAGAGGAGAGGGGGAGTGGGAAGAAGAATAAATGAGAGTTAAGATGAAGGGAGGGAACAGCAGTGTGATTAACACAGCAGTTGGCAAGAGAGAGAATCTGAGAGGCATCGGGGATCTTCTGAAGAGGACAGAACCACAGAATTGGGAGAGAAAGAGAGGAGAGAAAAGCCAATATTCCTACCAGTTAACAGGGCTGATGGGAGAGTATACCAGTGCCGGGAGACTTGCTGCGATCGAAGTTAGTAATTACAGTGGACAAGGAGTCATATTAACAATATTATTATATAAGGAGAAATAGAAGAGTCAACAGGGCTTATCGAGAATAACAAAACAGGTGAGAGGATGACGGGGGGTGGAACACCTGATATTCTGGAGAGAATGAGAGAAGGGGGGAGAGAGAACGAGAGAAAAGGACAGTGAGAGAGAAATCACTGGAGACAGGTAAGTGGATTCAAGGCGCTGGAAGAGAAAAGAAGACGACTAACCGGAGGTCAAGTGTAAAACGCTGAATATCATAAAAGAGAAAATGTGTTGAGAGTCATGCAGACTAAAGAAGATAACCAAACAGCAAGGTTATAAATAGCTGATATGCAGCAGAATGTCCAATAGACAAACAGCAGGAGAGATGGAGGCCCTGGTTAGCAGAGATGATGGATCTAGACTAGAGAGAGAGGGGGAACATGGAGGAAGCCAAAACAGAGCCTGCAGGTACTTGAGCAGAGGACAAAGTAATGAGCAGGAAAAGCTACATCTGGAGGGGCCCTGAAGGGACCCCTGCTTTACTCACTGGCCTGAGCTAGTGTGTAAAACAACCTGTTAGGTGTCAGTGGAGAACGCCTGAACGTCTGGCTTTTCTGGATCAGCCTGAGTGAACACTGAACAGATAGAGTGTACTCCGGCTGTGTGAGCAGCCATCAGACACTAATTACAACCAAAGGTTAACATGGAAACACACTGTCTGTGCAGAGAAAAGTCTAACCTGCATCTGAACCAAACCGTTTACACTACATAAATGATAAAGGACAAATTGTGGCTATCATACATTATGTATTGTTAGTATAATTCATGCACAGTACATGAACCGTATGTGGATATGTAGAGTATACGGTATGTGTTGTTGAGTCTGTATATCGGCAGTATGGGAACCTCACAATGTAGCTGGATGTGATCAACTGCAGGTCTATCTAATTAGGTGCTAAACGATTATGGCAGCGAGCCAATCAGCAGTTACAAGAGCAACCACAGAGTTTAACGCTCACTCCTGGATAGGGGCAGCATGGGAGGCGGAGGCGTAGGGAATGCCTTAGGCCGTAGGGGAGGAAGGGAGGGAGGGGTGGAAATGGTTGGAGACTCAGGCGAGTGAATAAGATCGTTTCAGAGCACTGTGACTTATCCGCGGGGGGTTCAGAGGGCAAGGCTACAGAAACATCCCAACAGCACTCATAATGTATGTGTGGAGGTCATGTGCAGAAACATCACCCAGTAATACCCATCAGAGGCTGAGGCTGAGGCTTTGCCTTTTTAGGTAAATGTAGCTATTATTCACATCCATAAAACAAGTAACCATAGCAACAGGTTCCTCTTTCAGCATCTGTCATTCTTCTGGTAACTAACTTTCCAGAGTGTATTGGGCTTGGGACAGTGACTGATAGATTGAAAGATTGTCATACAAAAAAGAGAGCGGAGAGAGAGAGAGAGAGAGAGAGAGAGAGAGAGAGAGAGAGAGAGAGAGGATGAACCGTCTGATACACATGGGGAGACAGTCAGCCACTCAGACTCTGTTACAGGTTACATTATACAGCAAGGACAAGATAACTAGTTGAATTTGTAAAACATTTATGAAAGCAGTCTCTACTCAGGTTGACTGGCTGTTATAAAAATCCAACTTCCACACACACGGTTGGTTTCCTCCACAGGAAGCTGGGGCCCCCAGGGGACCATGATGATTGACTGATGTGGTTTCCGTTTGCTATCACTGACATCTAAGCTATAACGTGTGTATTTGAATTTTGCAGCACTATTTACTTATTAGCGTTGATGACCCCTATGTAAAGTATTCATGATGAGGATGTAAAGTGCTTGTTCAAGCCACAAAGATGCCAAAAAGCAGGAAGAAAAAATGATCACAGCACCGCTCTCTCCTGCATCTGATAGATGGAAAATAAGATAAGGGCAGAGGGATCCTACAACATAGCAACTGCATGTAAACATCCATTTACCAGTAAAGGTCTAAGCCTTTCGAGGGGGGTTCTACTAAGCTAACAAATGGAATTGTTTTAAGATGGTTATACCATGGATCCTTTTTCTATTTGATTTTGAATTTTAGGACCCCTGTAGGTATCCCAAAGAATATTTTTAAATGATTTCATTAAACATTGAATTTAGCCTTACTGCTATTAGCCCATAGAAACGCCTTGAATAACATCTTCATATTCACACCTACACCACCCGATGTCACAGGAAGTCGAAAAAGATCATCAAGGACATCAACCACCCGAGCCACAGCCTGTTCACCATGCTACCATCCAGAAGGCGAGGTCAGTACAGGTGCATCAAAGCTGGGACCGAGAGACTGAAAAACAGCTTCTATCTCAAGGCCATTAGACTGTTAAATAGCCATCAGTAGCCAGCTACCACCTGGTCACTCAACCTTGCACCTTAGAGGCTGCTGCCCTATTTACATAGACATGGAATCACTGGTCACTTTAATAATGGAATACTAGTCATTTTAATAATGTTAACATAATGCTTTACTCATCTCATATGTATATACTGTAATCTATTCTACTGTATTTTAGTCAATGCCACTCCGACATTGCTCATCCTAATATTTATACATTTCTTAACTCCATTCTTTTACTTTAGATTTCACAATAACATCTGCTAAATATGTGTATGTGACCAATACAATTTGATTTGATTTGATGCATGGCAAAGCAGACAGTCCAAAAATAAATTAAAAGGAAGATTATTTTAGTCTGTATTTTAGAGCTTTAAGAAAGATCAGGATTTATATATATTTGTACGCATAATTAACCATTTTTTTTGTCACCGAACTACTTCCATATACGTATACTTCCATCCAGTTTTTTAACTGGTACCGGGCTACCTTCAGACGAGTCTTGTGGGCATCCTAGAGCTAAACAACCAACACGTATGTGTTTGTGAGAGTCTCACCTTTTGACAGTAGGGGTGCGTGGGTAAAATCACTGGGGAAGCCAAGCCAGGGGAAAAAGCCATATTACCACATATGTGTTGTGATAATTAACCTGTTAGTTCATATGCCTTGCCACTGTGATATATAGGCCTAAAGGCTGAGACAATAAGAAGACACAGTGCAGAAGAAATTCAACCACACCTTTGTTTCATCACAAAACCGGAGAGCAACATCTGTCCAGTGAAGTCCACAAAGCATATTGCACGTAACAGACAGTTACATGACCTACAGTATGGTCAAGCAAGTTAATGTTTCCGACATTTTCCGACTACTAAACAACTATTGATTGAGAACCACAGAGAGTTACCGCAAGTCACAAAGAAAACAGGAGCTGCCTCCACTATTCCAGCACCATTTCAACTTCTACATTTCAACATCATCAAATCACCTCTGCTTAGTCTAATACAGTAACAACTAAAAGATACCTAAACCTATTTAGTCCAATCAATATAAGCTAAATATGATGTGGCTGTCCATGGTACTGATTTCTGTGTGTGTGCGTGCATATGTAGAAAAAACATGTTAACTCACCCTATTTGTACAGAAACACCAATGCCATCCTCCTCTCTTTCATGTTGCTGAAACAGTCTATGATGCTGTCATACAGTACACACTTTTAGTTTTTGTTGTCCTAGGCTACCTGACTAAATTGCTTGCTCACTAGCCCAACTTCCTTTCATGGGCAAGAATTAGTCAGCTAGTTAACATTAGCCTCCTACATCTAGCTACATATTGAACTTCCATCCTCTCAGGCCAGAGGCACAATGTGTGACTCTATGGATCAGAATGGCCGTTATAATCAATGGCCTGTATGGAGAATTAAGTAAAACCCCAAGTCCAAATCCCTATTTCCGTCCATGGCTAATTTAGGAAAGGGCCAATTTTAGCTAGCTAGCTAGCCACAAGAGCACGACAACACAGCAAGATGCAACAATTCAAGTGTGTTTCTGTTAATGGCATTTGGCTTGATGTGATGTGATTGGTGTGAAACCAAATCCAAGCTGGCTTCCATTGACACTTTTTTTGGTGCGCCAGGACCATTCACAGTTGAGCTCACTCAGTTAATCAAGGCCAAATGCTCGCTGGCTTTCCTTGCCTTCGATGCTACAGGCGGCAACAATATCATACACTTTTTGACCAGACAGCATCAGATAGATGGGCTGCACATACAGAGACAGAAGGGCGCTGTTTTGTTCGGTCGGATGCCTTCTCTCCGGTGAGATACATTCAGCCTCTTGTGAATTGAAGGGAAATTATGAAACACAGAGAGATGAAATATACATTATTTGATATTTTTGGGAAGCCTGGCTTCCCTTGGCACCCATGGATACACGCCACTGCCTTTCAATGGTGTGGTCATATTAGTGTGTAGCCCAACTGTTCAGACTCTACAGACAGAAGTTGGCGCTTGTGGGGGTCAAATGGTCAAAGCGATAATTTTGCTAGGACTGTGGGAGTGGTCTGAGTGACGGACCTAAAGGGAGGGGCCTCATAGGATGGATATGTAACCTGGAAACTAGCTGTTGGTAGAGGGGTTTGGACCTCTCTTTGTGATTGGTCTATTAACTTATACCACCTGGTGATGTTACCAGGCAAGCCAAAACTCAACCCATGCAAAACCTGCTGATTAGAAGGTCCTGCATAGATTGTATTTTCAACCAGCAACTATCAGGAAATAACACATTTACAGTGTTCCATTCATCAGCTGTTGTACAATATTTTACAAAAAACGGGAGAAACTGAATTTTGACTGCACAGGGCCTTTAAAAATGCAGGCATGTGCCATCAGCAGGACATCAGTAATGGAATGAGCAGATGTTCGTGAAGCTGTGTTCCCTTAGATACCATGGGCCTGAAGGAAGCTACACTAGCCCTGGGTTACAGAGAGGGAGAGCTGCCTGCTGGAGACAAACTGTTAGTAATAAAGCTTGATAAATCCAGAGAGGGGCCCAGGCACCCAGCTCACAGCTTTCATTATTATTCTGATGTCAGCGCGGGGGGCGGGATATTGCTCGAATAAATGAAAAGAATGAAAATGGTGTGACTCCCCCCATCCCAACCCCCCTACGATATGAATGTAGATAAAGCAAGCCTTATTACCATCCAAACACAGCTAACACACCATCCTGCCCCCAACACACACAGACACACACACATACACACACAAACACACACAGCCACACATGCACAAACATATTTGATTAAAAACAAACCACTCCCATAATATTTATTCATACAACGTACGCATATTCATACATACGCTGTCCTAATTGCAGACACCCACAAACAGATGCACACAATTTCACTAATGACCTAAAGTGCACACAGACATATTTCTGACCTCACAAACACACTCTTGTGTACACACAAAATACACACAATCACAGACACACACACACTCTACTTATCAGCCACGGCTCACAAACACCCTTATGCTGTGTTTACACAGGCAGACCAATTTTCTTCCTTTTTTAACAAACTGTTATTTTTATATTTTTTATTATTATTATCTATTTATTTATTTATTTAAATTGGGGAAGTTACAGGTATATTATCGATTTCAAATTATATGTTTAGAAAACCTGTACCCGTAGGCTGCCACTCAAACAAGGAAAACAAGTATGAAATACATACAGAGTTTAAGATATAATAAAACAGGAAAACAAAACAAAACATTTGTGTGCCTCCACCATCCACCTCCCATCCCATTCCCCCAACCCCACTCAGCCAACACCCCAACCCAACCCCACCCAGCCCAGCCAACACCCCAACCCAACCCCACCCAGCCCAGCCAACACTCCAACCGAGCCCCACACAGCCAACACCCCAACCCCACCCAGCCAACATGTCTCCATACAACCACCCCAACCCCACCCAGCCAACATGTCTCCATACAACCACCCCAACCCCACCCAGCCAACATGTCTCCATACAACCACCCCAACCCCACCCAGCCAACACCCCAACCCCACCCAGCCAACATGTCTCCACACAACCACCCCAACCCCACCCAGCCAACATGTCTCCACACAACCACCCCAACCCCACCCAACCAACATGTCTCCATAAAAACACCCCAACCCCACCCAGCCAACACCCCAACCCCACCCAGCCAACATGTCTCCATAAAAACACCCCAACCCCACCCAGCCAACACCCCAACCCCACCCAGCCAACATGTCTCCACACAACCACCCCAACCCCACCCAGCCAACATGTCTCCACACAACCACCCCAACCCCACTCAGCCAACAAACATGTCTCCATACAACCACCCCAACCCCACCCAGCCAACATGTCTCCATAAAAACACCCCAACCCCACCCAACCAACATGTCTCCATACAACCACCCCAACCCCACCCAGCCAACATGTCTCCATACAACCACCCCAACCCCACCCAACCAACATGTCTCCACACAACCACCCCAACCCCACCCAGCCAACATGTCTCCACACAACCACCCCAACCCCACCCAACCAACATGTCTCCATACAACCACCCCAACCCCACCCAGCCAACATGTCTCCATACAACCACCCCAACCCCACCCAGCCAACATGTCGCCACACAACCACCCCAACCCCACCCAGCCAACATGTCTCCACACAACCACCCCAACCCATTCAGCCAACATGTCTCCACACAACCACCCCAACCCCACCCAGCCAACATGTCTCCACACAACCACCCCAACCCCACCCAGCCAACATGTCTCCACACAACCACCCCAACCCCACCCAGCCAACATGTCTCCACACAACCACCCCAACCCCACCCAGCCAACATGTCGCCACACAACCACCCCAACCCCACCCAGCCAACATGTCTCCACACAACCACCCCAACCCCACCCAGCCAACATGTCTCCATACAACCACCCCAACCCCACCCAACCAACATGTCTCCATACAACCACCCCAACCCCACCCAGCCAACATGTCTCCACACAACCACCCCAACCCCACCCAGGCAACATGTCTCCATACAACCACCCCAACCCCACCCAGCCAACATGTCTCCACACAACCACCCCAACCCATTCAGCCAACATGTCTCCATACAACCACCCCAACCCCACCCAGCCAACACGTCTCCACACAACCACCCCAACCCCACACAGCCAACATGTCTCCATAAAAACACCCCAACCCCACCCAGCCAACATGTCGCCACACAACCACCCCAACCCCACCCAGCCAACATGTCTCCACACAACCACCCCAACCCCACCCAGCCAACATGTCTCCATACAACCACCCCAACCCCACCCAACCAACATGTCTCCATACAACCACCCCAACCCCACCCAGCCAACATGTCTCCACACAACCACCCCAACCCCACCCAGGCAACATGTCTCCATACAACCACCCCAACCCCACCCAGCCAACATGTCTCCATACAACCACCCCAACCCATTCAGCCAACATGTCTCCATACAACCACCCCAACCCCACCCAGCCAACATGTCTCCATACAACCACCCCAACCCCACCCAGCCAACATGTCTCCATACAACCACCCCAACCCCACCCAGCCAACATGTCTCCATACAACCACCCCAACCCCACCCAACCAACATGTCTCCATACAACCACCCCAACCCCACCCAGCCAACATGTCTCCACACAACCACCCCAACCCATTCAGCCAACATGTCTCCATACAACCTCGCCAACCCCACCCAGCCAACACGTCTCCACAAAACCACCCCAACCCCACCCAGCCAACATGTCTCCACACAACCACCCCAACCCCACCCAGCCAACATGTCTCCACACAACCACCCCAACCCCACCCAGCCAACATGTCTCTATACAACCACCCCAACCCCACCCAGCCAACATGTCTCCATACAACCACCCCAACCCCACTCCCTGAAACCATGTTTTCCATCCTTAGCAACTAAGGTTGCTTGTCAGTCACCCAGCGGTAATCGTCTATGATTGATTGAGAGGTTCAAAGAGCTAACATTGTTAAGTAACATAATAGATGCAAAGCATTGAATATTTACATTCATGCACTTCAAAATTCATGTTGTAACTTTGCCCCAGAGGCAATTAACTGCAGGGCAGTTTAAACCAAAAACATCTGATCTTTTCACATCAGATCTTTTTCAGAGCTGATCTGATTGGTCAAAAGACCAATTAGTGAAAAAAAATATCTGAATTGGGCTACCTGTCTAAACGCAGCCTTACACTCACTCCCCCTCTCTCTCCATCTTTCTCTCTGTGCCTTGCCACCCACAGTAAGGGAGTAGGGTCATACGGAGTTAGCCCTGCTGCACTAATGCTTGGTCTGGCTGTGAGCTTGTCCTGGAGACTGGAATACAAATCAGGCTTTTCCACTCCAGTCAGTGTTGAGCTGGCCTTTTTCCCAGGAGCCTGCCGTGTCGGCAGTCTGTGGCCCAGAAGAAACCTGACAGGAAGGAAGCTAAGACTGGGCACCCGGCTCCCCGCAGCCCGCAGGGGCCCACGACACCCACAGGGCTCTGTTATTACTACTGTAATAATCACTGTCTTTACTGGACTACTGCTCTGGAAACCACCGATTTGGAGAGAGAGAGGGAGAAACAGAGAGAGGGAGGGGGGAGAAACAGAGAGAGGGAGGGAGAAAAAGAGAGAGAGAACCACAAACACTCCAACACACTCTTTCACGCCCACACACACACATTCAGGAGAAACATCTGGGGGTATCAGTGTGTCACATGGGAGGAACAGCTTGGAATAACAGCATGAAGGCCTGCCTCTTTTTCTCACTCTAGCTTTCCTACACATAAACACAAACAGTACACAGACACACACACACACACACATTTTCTCTTATGCTTCTGTGTTGAATATGTGAAAATACAATTATACAACATGTGAGTCAGTCAAACAGAAGTGGCGTTCAGTCCTCCTGATTTTCCCCCTGTTCTTTGAACATTTGGGAAAAAGCAGCTCAAGAGTTGCCAAAGAAGCCATAGTCATATTGATGAAGTTAAAGATTGATATTGGACTGGGAGGACTTTTAATTGTTGTGAGAGAAACAACAGTCAGATATAGATTTTTGTCTGACTTGGCTCATCCAATTACAATGGTTCATTAGGAAAGCTTTAACAGAGTATAGCTTCCAGTCCTGAGGACGCTTTCCTGTGCAACTGTTACTATTTAGAAAAAAACAAAGTACTTATGTGGTAATTCTATCGCCATATTGGATTGAAGCATAATGGATCGCTGTTTCATAACCTGTGGGCAATGTCTCTGTGCCACTGTGGCAATCATAAAACGAAGCATTGTCAGTAACACCCAACCTAGCCTTGTCCAGAACCAAGCTTCCCTAATCAGAAAGCCTGTTACATTTACGTTTTAGACATTTAGCAGACGCTCTTATCCAGAGCGACTTACAGTAGTGAATGCATACATTTCATACATTTTTTCTCCGTACTGGTCCCCCGTGGGAATCGAACCCACAACCCTGGCGTTGCAAACACCATGCTCTACCAACTGAGCCACACGGGACCAGTACGGACCCGTTGATGTCAATGGCCGTGATCGAGAGCATCAAAACCGTGATGTATCGTGGGTAAATTGTGACGCACTGACTGACTGATATCCAAATAATATTGACTAGTTATTTAGGATGCAAGGTGATTTGTAGATCAGTCCGTCTCACCTCGCCTTTAACGTCAGCTCAAATCACATTGTATTTGTCACATTCTTTGTAAACAACAGGTGTAGACTAACAGTGAAATGCTTTCTTACGGCCACCTCCCAACAATGCAGAGAGAATAGAGAAATAATAGAAAGATGATAACACAACCAATAAATACACAATGAGTAGCGATAACTTGGCTATATACACTGAGTACCAGGACTGACTCGATGTGCAGGGGCACGATGTAATTGAGGTTGATTCTGTATGTACATGCAGGTAGGGGTAAAGTGACGAGGCTACAGGATACATAATAAGCAGAAGCAGCAGCGTATGTGATGAGTCAAAAGAGCTGGTGCTAAAAGGGGTCGATGCAGATAGTCCGGGGAACTATTTGGTTAACTATTTAGCAGAGGCATTGTCGTGCCTTCGTCACGACTGTGTTGTTGTGTGTGGACCATATTAATTCCTTAGTGATGTGGACACCGAAGAACTTGAAGCTCTCGATCCCCTCCACTACAGCCCTGTCGATGTGGATGGGGGGGTGCTCGACCCTCCATTTCCTGTAGCCCATGATCAGATTATTTGTCTTGCTGACATTGAGGGAAAGGTTGTTGTCCGGGCATCAAACTCCCAGGTCACTGACCTCCTCCCTATAGGCTGTCTCATCGTCGTTGGTGATCAGGTCTACCACCGTGGTGTCGTCAGCAAACTTAATGATGGTGTTGGAGTCGTGCGCGGTCCCGCAGTCGTAAGGTGAAGAGGGAGTATAGGAGGGGACTAAGCACGCATCACTGAGGGGCCCCCATTTTGAGGGTCAGCGTGGCGGATGTGTTGTTGCCTACCCTCACCAGCCCGGGGGTGGCCCAACAGGAAGTCCAGGATCCAGTTGCAGAGGAAGGTATTCAGTCCCAGGGTCCTGAGCTTAGTGATGAGCTTGGAGGGCACTATGGTGCTGAATGCTGAGCTGTAGTCAATTAACAGCATTCTCACATAGGTGTATATCGGTCCACTAATACAGGACTAGTAAAGGCACTACTTTTGTGAGATTTCTTTCTTCATATATATATATATATATATATATATATATTTTTTTTTATATATATATATTTTTTATTAATATAGTTTTTTTAAATTCTGATGTTTCAGGGATGCTGCCGCACCCTCAACACCCCTACTTCTTGCGGCTATGACGGTTTGTGTCAAGAACTGCAATGCTGCTGGGGTTTTCACGCTCAACAGTTTTCCGTGTGTATCAAGAATGATCCACCACCCAAAGGACAGCCAGCGAACTTGACACAACTGTGGGAAGCATTGGAGTCAACATGGGCCAGCATCCCTGTGGAAAGCTTCCGACACCTTGAGTCCATGCCCCGACAAATTGAGGATATTCTGAGGGCAACTCAATATTAGGAAAGTGTTCCTAATGTTTGGTATACTCAGGGTATGTGCATACTGTATTCTCGACATAGCTCACCCTATATAACTACTGCTGCACATACCTTTTTCCTATTTATACAGTGAGCTCCAAAAGTATTGGGACAGGGCTCTGGGCTCTGTCCTCCAGCACTTTGGTTTTCAAATGAATAATGACTTTGAAGTTAAGTGCAGACTGTCAGCTTTAATTTGAGGGTATTTTCATCCATATCGGTGAATAGTTTAAAAATCACAGCACTTTTATACATAGTTCCCCCATTTCAGGAGACCAAAACTATTGGGACAAATTCACTTATATGTGTATTAAAGTACCGGTAGTCAAAAGAGAAGCATTTGGTCCCATATTCATAGTACACAATGACTACATCAAACTTCTGACTCTACACATTTTCTGGATGCATTTGCTGTTTGATTTGGTTGTGTTTCCGATTATTTTGTGCCAAATTGAAATGAATGATAAATAATGTATTGTGTCATTTTGGAATCACTTTTATTGTAAATAAGAATAGAATATGTTTAGAAATACTTCTACATTCATGTGGATACTACAATAATGATGGATAATCCTGAATGAAATAGTGAATAATAATGAGTGAGTAAATTCACAATAGCAGGGGAGTACATGACAAATACACTTTTATACGATTTCTTGAAATGTAACATCCAATAAAAAGTTAGCAGCAGGAAGCCAGCGTACCATTTTAGCCGTTTCGGGTAATACAAAAGTCCCCAGACCTCCAAGGAGGCGTAACAACAGCGTGATTTTGAGGTATGGCTACGCTACCGAGACTATAGCCAACCCAACCCAGGTCTGTTCCACCGTTCAGGGCAACAGAATCTGCTGGTTCTCATCTTAACCTTTCATTTGATTCAATTCAATAAGAAAGATGATATCATACTGAGGCACTCAAGCCCTGAAATGAGAACCACTGCCTGTAGGTGATGCACCTGACCTGTCCAGGTATGTTACATGGAGATGCCCGACCTCTATGTGAACTGTACCCATGGATGGCGTATCAGCTATGCCTACATTGCCAATAGCCGAACGTTTCAGTGGAAGATTATCTGAGTCAAGTATGCACGCACGAACGCACCCGCTAGACCTTTGAATCCATTACAAACGCGCAAAACAAATGTATTTCTGTTATCTATATAATATGTTTTTCATGGTCATGTAGACCTAGGCTACTCTTAAAACGTTATTGATATTTTTCTTGTTATTCCTGTTTTTGTGTGGGCGGGCGGGTTTACAGACAGTGCCAATCCGAGTGCTGAAACTCATGTTCTCTGACATGCCCAAGACGCATAAAGCATCACCACCGAGAACCCACGCGTCCCGCCTCCCAATACCAAACCCTTCATATCAGTTAACCCTTCCGGCATACTTTAACACAGAGCACCACCCACTCATTATTACTGGCTCTATTTATGCATATGTGCCTCGATTATAATGTTTGGAAATGTTTGTTGGATGCACGTCATACCGTTTATTTCCAACACAATTTCCGATGGAGGGGTTCGTGGTTCCTTGGAACGAGGATGGCCAGGACATCCGACACTTCCTAAGTCCCGGTCTGTCGCTCGTGTCCATGGCATTAGAGCGCTCTATCCCTCGGTGGTGGTGGCGGTCGGTGTCGGAGTATCCCCGGTGTTTGATTTTGATGGGAGTCCGTGGCTGCCTCCAAAGATGTTGCGGAGGTTTTAGGGTCGCCTGCTCCCGGGGAACCGGGAGCGAGAGAGAAAGGCTATTTTTCGAGCACGGTGGTGGTACTTCCATCATAGTGCAAATGAAAATATCCCTTTTATAATTCAACTTATTGACACAAATAATAATATGGCTATATATTCTTTGACTTCAAATTACTAACCTATTAATGTCCATCATTGCCACTTGATCGTAGCCTACCCTGTGTAATTGTGTAGACAAAAGTGACCAAGTCAAGTGCAGTCCGATGTTATATGTACTATTCTAAATAAAAACATTTAAACCTTTCGACCATTATCACAGTGGTACTGTCAGGCAGTGAATGTGACTAATTTCACCCAGAAAGTGTCTATCTTTCTCCTACCGTTTATCCAATTAAATTCCCAACCAAAAGTTAATATCTCTTCTAAATGTAAAACGCTTCCCTTCTTTTTTGCTGAGAGCTTCGCCAATCGTTAAAGTATCCGTCTGGTAGGTGAAGATAGCCCCTCGCCGGTGCTTCCCCTGAAGTTTGACGCCTTGTCGCTCATTGCGCACTGGATCACTTTAGTTACAGAACAATGTATTGCTTTTATCAGCTCCTTATTGCAGAATCACAGACCGCTGGCTTTTGTGCGATGCGGGGTATTATTACTGCTCCCGACCGCACATGTCTGTCAAAGCTCGCTCGTAACTGTTCGGTCTCCAGCTGTAGCCATAAAAAGTAACACGGAATACCGTCGTGCATCTGGAACTACATAGGCTGAGCCCCACGCGCGGAGCCCACTGTCTCGAATTTCCCCTATATTAAAATGTTTGATCCAATTATTTCAGTTTGAGATTAAATTAGACTTCGAGCAATAGAACATCTCCATTAATTACATAATTTCGGTTGCCTTTGGAGTTGTGGTTGTGCCTGTATCCAAAACCCACGCGATGTTATTTTCTTCGCACAATGCATTATCAAAAGCAAAAGGCTACCAGAAAAGCATTGACTGTCGAAGTCCTGTAGTCGCTGCTTCCATTATCTGTCCATTGTCACGTCTGAACTCCAGATTGACGACAAATGTTACATTAACCATAACGCATCATCTACCCCTCCAGTCTCTCTCTCTCTCTCGCTTCTTTCTCGCTCTCTCTTTTCTCTCCAGCAAGCCCACACTCGCCGCTCCTGTCCAGTTGGTTTATCTCTTTGGACTGAAAGGAATTTAATAATGTATTATTATTTCCCTCATATTGACGGTATTCTCCTGAAAAGCCCTCGATATAAAATCAAAAGAACTGATGTACTTTAACAGCCTACTAAATCGTTTTTCACCACTGTCTGATTTCAGTGCACTGCCGACGTGGTCAAAAGTGTAAGCCGTAGTAAACGGATAACCACTTCTCACAAAACGCGCTATTTGTTGTATCCGTTTTAGCTATTTGTCGCAGTCGTTCCACTGGTGCGAGCTGTTACTTAGATTTCTCTGACCGTTTTCAGCATAATTGGATCATATCTGGACGCGCAGGGTTGAAACCAAGAGCACTCTCAATGCAAGATGCGTTTCTACAGCGCATTCACAACTGCTTCTCATAGCATTAATCATATTATCGTCTCATCTGCTGATGCATAATGATCAGGGATTCTCAGCTCCAGTTTTTATTAAATCTCCAGGCACCGTGCGCCATCGAATTAACTATTTGTAATATCACATATGAGCACGTCTGCTTACCCATAAAAGCATTAAATAATTTGCTTTTTAATCTGCAGAAATGCTCTCACATCAAACATATTTTTGGGGGTTTATCAGTTAGATATTCTACAGCTGTGGAGAGAGATGGCCATAGGCTACAGGGATCATCTAAAGTCCCAGTGCAGTCAAAAACGTGATTTTCTGTGTTTTATATATATATATATATATATACACACACACACACAACATGACCAAAAGTATGTGGACACATGTTTGTCGAACATCTCATTCCAAAATCATGGGCATTAGTATGGAGCTGGTCCCGTTGCTGCTATAACAGCCTCCACTCTTCTGGGAAGGCTTTCCACTAAATATTGGAAATTTGCTGCGGGACTTGCTTCCATTCAGCCACAAGAGCATTAGTGAGATCAAGCATTGATGTTTGGCGAATAGGCCTGGCTCGCAGTCAGCCTTTCAATTCATCCCAAAGGTGTTTGCCGGGGTGGAGGTCAGGGCTCTGTGCAAGCCAGTCAAGTTCTTCCACACAGCTCTTGACAAACCATTTCTGGATGGACCTCACTTTGTGCATGGGGGCATTGTCATGCTGAAACAGGAAAGGGTCTTCTCCAAACTGTTGCCACAAAGTTGGAAGCACAGAATTGTTTAGAATGCCATTGTTTGCTGTAGTGTGAAGATTTCCCTTCACTGGAACTAAGGGGCCTAGCCCGAACCACGAAAAACAGCCCTAGACCATTATTCCTCCCACCAAACTTTACAGTTGGCACAATGCATTGGGGCAGGTAGCGTTCTCCTGGCATCCGCCAAACCCAGATTTGTCCATCGGACTGCCAGATGGTGAAGCGTGAATCATCACTCCAGAGAATACATTTCCACTGCTCCATAGTCCAATGGCGGCAAGCTTTACACCACTCCAGCCAAAGCTTGGCATTGCGCATGGCGATCTTAGGCTTATGTGCGGCTGCACGGCCATGGAAACCTATTTCATGAAGCTCCCGACAAACAGTTATTGTGCTGACATTGCTTCTAGAGGTAGTTTGGAACTTGATAGTGACTGTTGCAACTGAAGACAGACAATTTTTACAAGCTTCAGCACTTGCCGGTCCCATTCTGTGAGCTTCTGTGGCCTACCACTTCGCGGCTGAGCCGTTGCTGCTCCTAGACATTTCCACTATACAATAACAGCAATTACAGATTCAGGTTCAGAAAACTTTTAATGTCCTCAGAGGATATTCATCTTGCATCAATCATAAAACATATCACATCTAAAAATGAAAATAAGTAGCAAAGGATATTAACAAACAAATAGGCAGAGTCAGTGCAGTTTCATAGTGCAAGTGCTACGTGCAATTAGTCCAACATTTTGGCTCTAACAGGGCCGAAATTTGACGAACTGACTTGTTGGAAAGGTGGCATCCTATGACGGTGTCACGTTGAAAGTCACTGAGCTCTTCAGTTAAGGCCATTCTACTGCCAATGTTTGTCTATGGAGATTTTATGGCTCTGTGCTCTAATTTATACACCTGTCAGCAACGGGTGTGGCTGAAATATCCGAATCCACTAATTTGAAGGGGTGTCCACATACTTTTGCATATATAGTGTATTTCCAAACTGTGAGGTTGGAATAGTACTGTGAAATTGTGAAAATGATGAAAATGCAGTTTAGTGTAAGAACTGTTTGAAAAGAACACCTGAAATGTCAGCCTGTTTTGTTGAGATGAAGTTTTGGCCTGCAGTATAAGTTAATAGATCAATAACAAATAGAGTTTCAAACCTTTCAGGTTACATATCCCTCCCATTAGGCTTGTTCAATTAGGCCCCTTACTCAGACCACTCCCAGACAGTCCTAGCAAAATTCTTGTTTGAGAAATTGTTCTTTGCTAAGAAGCTATTTTCGTTTCTTTTTTGAATTTTTTTTTAACAGTAAGGTACTTAATTGTTACCCAGAAATTATTTGATATTGAGGGCAGGTGGGACGTATTTTTTTGGGGGGGCTTGCCTGTTTTGCATGTTATTTTGGCATAATATGAGTCACATATCAGTTTTCAAACTGAGTGAATAAAGCCACATACAAACATGGTCTCTTTTTTGTTTTCTTGAGTAAGGCAGCTCCAAAATGCAGGTGTTTCAGCCTAGCTCAGTGTTTTCTGTGGTGGTGGGACAAGCCAGCAGAAAATAGGAGTGTTGTGCTGTAGGAGTGTTGTGCTGTGATTGGCTCAGTGTCCTGTCACTCATGGGGAAACTAAGTCACCAGTCCTTAGTAAGGGTAGACATCGAACATTCTAGCCCTCTGCATCCTGCCATATAGTTACATTAGTAGTGCCCTTCCAAGAAGGCTCAAGGTCATTGGCCACAGATAAAATTACGTCAAATCACGTTATATCTACAGTAGCTTTGATTGGACTGATCATGTCAAAATCTTACTTTCAAAATCTTAGCTAGCAGTCATCATCATGAATCAAGTCGACAATCTACTTGCAAATCCTTTTTAATCCTTATCATATGAAGATAAATAATGAAGATAAATTGTAGATAAAATGTATCGTGCTCATCGGCCATAGGACATTAACATTACACAACAAGTTGGAAATCGCAAATTCAACAATGAGTGGTTTGAAAGAAATCGGTGACAGTGGCTAACCGCAAGCATTGCAACTGGGAAGTCGGAAATAAACAAGCTCAGACTGGGAAAATACGTTTTGAACGGTCATCCAGCTCGGAATTGTCAATCTTTCTCTTTCTTTGATGACAATATCTGCCCACGAAGGATTGCCGCGCCACCTTCCTGTTTAAGTGAGCACGTCACCACAACGTCCAAATTTGGTCTATTTTCACCTGTTCATTTCGCCTAATGTTACTGTTCTGACTCAGTGGTGCACATGTAGCCTATAACCTGTTTTTGAGAAATGTCATCATCTGATATTGTAAGAGCTTTCATTGTCTTCTTCTTTGCCCCCTTTATTTATCCTATGGTTCTGACTTGGTGAACAGGGAAAATACTTTAAGAGCAGCCCATTTTTCTGCATTCTGTCGCTGTACATTTCAAAAGTGCTGAACACATAGATCTATATATTTTTTCTTTATTTTATTTAACTAGGCAAGTCAGTTAAGAACAAATTCTTATTTACAATGACGGCCTACACCGGCCAAAACCGGACGAAGCTGGGCCAATTGTGCGCCGCCCTATGGGACTCCTAATCACGGCCTGTTGTGATATAGCCTGGATTCGAACCAGGGTGTCTGTAGTGACAACTCTACCACTGAGATGCAGTGCCTTAGACCGCTGCACCACTTCCGTTTTAGCTCGCTCGTTAATGTCTTAAACGAAATTACGGAATGCCTCTTATCCGCTCATCGTTCCTTCAATTGTCAGTAGAAACCACATTTGTTTAAGCAAGTCAGCCATATCAGCTATGTTTTTTAAAAAGGCAGTAAATGAGGCTGAATTAATTGTTTCGCTGGCAGACAAGGCTCCACTGACAGCCAGGTGTAGCAGTGGTAAGGATTCACTCCATTGTGCTGGAAAGAAAGCTCTGCTGTTGGGACAACTTTATGTAGGCCCTAACAGTTTGTGTCACCGCTTGTCGCCGTTATAGTGCAATTAATGTATTGTTTAGCGTTGTGTTGTGTTTTGGCTTTGCTGGCATGCATCTAAAAATGTGGGGGTGTTTGCCCCACCAAGGTTTACATGCTAAAATCGGCACTGATTGAGATAAAAACAGCTGCATTGGGCCTTTAATAGAAAAATAATGGAACCTTGTATATTCACATTTTATAAGTCTAAATGCATTCTCCAAATCATAACAAAGATACCTGAGCCCTGTAACCACAGGACAAGGAATCTACACAGCGTCGAAAGAATTCCACAGGGACGTTAGCCCATATTGACTCCAATGCTCCCCACCGTTGTGTCAAGTTTGCTGGATGTCCTTTGGGTGGTGGACCATTCTTGATACACACAGGAAACTGTTGAGCGTGAAAAACCCAGCAGTGTTGCTGTTACATTTAGTCATTTAGCAGACACTCTTATCCAGAGTGAATTACAGTAGTGAGTGAATACATTTTTCATTCTTATCCCCCATGGGAATTGAATCCACAACCCTAGCGTTGCAAGCGCCATTCTCTACCAACTGAGCCAAACGGGACCAGCTCTTCACACAAACTGGTGCTCCTGGCATCTACTACCATACCCCATTCAAAAGCACTTCAATCTTTTGTCTTGCCCATTCACCCTCTGAATGGCACACACACAATCCATGTCTCAATTGTCTGAAGGCTTAAAAATCCTCCTTTAACCTGTCTCCTCCCCTTCATCTACATTGATTGAAGTGGATTCACTAAGGGACATCAATAAGGGATCATAACTTTCACCTGGAAAGAGCAGGTGTTCTTAATGTTTTGTGTATTCAGTGAAAATACTGTACCTGCTATGCTGATGAGGTAACATTATGAACACTACCATAGATACCTGATACGCTGATGAGGTATCTTTATAAAAGCTACCATATAAATACCGGATGATGTACCATTATAAACACTACCCTATGAATACCGGCTATACTGATGAGGTAACGTTATAGACACTACCTTATAAATACCTGCTGGTAAGTGAGATAGGAAGCAATGGGAATTATATGAGTTTACTAGATTCATGAAAAGTGACGATCCATTCAGACCAGCCTTACTGACTGAACTTTTGTAAACTATATTACATGCTTCTGGCGAAATAACGTGGAGTGAGGAGTGAGTGAGTGAGTGAGTCAGTCAGTCAGTCAGTCAGTCAGTCAGTCAGTCCCCAACATAAACCTGTGCCTGCTGGGTATTTGATGTTTTGGAATATTGATATTAGGATGATTCCGGAAAAGGAGTGCTCTCGCTCTTTGATGCATCACCAACACATGAAAGACTCCTCTATTTATATCATGCCAAGAAAGCCCTGTGTCTGTCTGGCCTCTGTCCCAAGCTGTGTATAGTGTAACGTAGTGTAGCGTGAGCACCAGGGAATTCTGGGAATTGGGGCTCCTCTTAGCGAGGCCCATGAAACATTAATCCACAGCACTTTTCTGACAGTGAAGAATAATCTGGCCTGGCCACTCACTTTGTGTGTATGTGGTGATCACGTGTGTGTGTATCAGTAAATATGTGGTTGATCATTTGTACTGTAGGACAATGGGTGGTGGAAGGTAGTCCATACATGCTCATATGCCTATGGTGTCAGAGAATGGCCACCATGTGAATGCAGCCATGCATAAGAATGTAATAGATGTATTTTCCTCCAGCGGGGTATCTGATGTATTTTGTTTTACGTGGTCTGATACAAACCTAGAAATGACCTGTGTCTACATTTTCTTTTTCTGCAGCGCTGCAGTGGTGGTGGAGCAGCGTGTTCATATTGGCTATGAGCCCGCTACCGACCTGCGTCCTCCTTTAAACTCCATTTGAACCTGCACTGCAGTGTCTCTCTGTATGTGTTTGTGTTCCAGGGCCGAGGTGGGAAAGAAAGAGATATGACGTGATCTAATGTATTAGGAATGGGAGACCTTGAGGAGACTGTGGTTTACTTCGGGGACCAGCTGAGCAATATCTATGACTTTAAAGGCCAGATAAGTAGATTTTGGAGCTTCTTAAGACCATATTGATGAGGCTGAGGGGCTGGAGAGGATATCTGAGAGTAAGAGCCAGTAGCTGACCCATCCACAAGGCTGTCCAATTTCCTCACTGCCGCACTCTCATCTCCCCATCCACTGCCATGGCTTCTGTTTCAAACGCAATTAGTAATGATGCTGATACGGCTTCTGTATGGAACATGGGCATTGGACACCACGGATGTGGCACCACTAAAATGGAGAGTACATGGCAAAGCAATTGATTTTTATTTTAAACTTTGGAACCAGTGGGGCTAGACCCATTGGCCACCACATAGAGATTCCTGATTAATAAAACATAGCAGGCAGCCTTACATTTTTCACATCACCTACCAAAGCTTTTATACAGTCAGCAATGCAAGCCATGTAGTGGAAAGGGGGGGGGGGGGGGGTTCAAGAGGTATTCATGCTACAACAGCTCCAGTATCTGAAAATGATTTTAAGAGTGGGATTTGTAAACCCCCTAAAAAAAGCCTCTGGTTGATTGAGTGTTCAATTGTCATTTCACTATACTGATTATAAACAGAATTGATCCTGCATAATAGGCACACTTCATGTGTGTAAGTGTAGCACAGGGAAAACATTGTTTTCTCTGCTGCTGATATTTACTGTGCAGTCCTCTGCTTTTCGAAGCACTTCTATCTCCCTCCCTCCTGTATTTTGGAAAATCACAGGTTTCTGCAGCATTCTACGGCAACTGTGTGCAGGGTGACTGCGTGGGTGGAAATATGAAAGGCAGAAATCTAAATGTGTCTGACACCGTCCACTGAGCCGCATTTGGTGGTTCCCCCAGAGCTCTCTGGTTACAGACAGCAGGCACCACGAGAGAGATTAGGGGCACTAAAAGTATCAACAAATATACAAATACAAAATGGAGGTCTGCAGATTTGTTTCCAATATGCTAAAATGATGCAACCATCTGAGCAACGCTCCATTTCTATGGTAACATGTTTCCTTTGTCATGAAATTGATATGAACGTTCCATTTAAACCATATGAGAACGGTGTTCAGCCAACGTTCGCTGCCTAAATGTAAATCAAACATTTCCTCTACATGGCATCTAATTTGTTTCACCTCAGTGCCCTAGTCAATAACTGCTGCTTCTAGCAGTTGTGACCAGGAGACAGTAATAGCCAACCAAAGTCACCTTGTAGCCTGATTACAGGATGGAGGAGGACTGGCCTCTTCAGTCCCCCTTGTTTCTTACAGTGGAGGAGCTGAGGGGGTGAAGGGCACCAACAGTAAAACGTTAGACCACGGTGTGCCCTAACCCAACCCTGCTGTTTTCACAAGTATCCCAGTACTGGTGCCCTTAACCTCATCAGCACGTTTTCTGCTGTAAGACACAAGAAAACAGAAAACATTAAAACAATTATTGGACAAGGTCAGGTAGTAGTACAGTCATGGCCAAAAGTTTTGAGAACGACACAAATATTAATTTCCACAAAGTTTGCTACTTCAGTGTCTTTAGATATTTTTGTCAGATGTTACTATGGAATACTGAAGTATAATTACAAGCATTTCATAAGTGTCAAAGGCTTTTATTGACAATTACATGAAGTTGATGCAAAGAGTCAATATTAGCAGTGTTGACCCTTTTTCAAGACCTCTGCAATCCGCCCTAGCATGCTGTCAATTAACTTCTGGGCCACATCCTGACTGATGGCAGCCTATTCTTGCATAATCAATGCTTGGAGTTTGTCAGAATTTGTGGGGTTTTGTTTGTCCACCCACCTCTTGAGGATTGATCACAAGTTCTCAATGGGATTAAGGTCTGGGGAGTTTCCTGGCCATGGACCCAAAATATTAATGTTTTGTTTACCGAGCCACTTAGTTATCACTTTTGCCTTATGGCAAGGTGCTCCATCATGCTGGAAAAGGCATTGTTCGTCACCTAAACTGTTCCTGGATGGTTGGGAGAAGCTGCTCTCGGAGGATGTGTTGGTACCATTCTTTATTCATGGCTGTGTTCTTAGGAAAAATTATTAGTGAGCCCACTCCCTTGGCTGAGAAGCAACCACACACATGAATGGTCTCAGAATGCTTTACTGTTGGCATGACACAGGACTGATGCTAGCGCTCACCTTGTCTTCTCCGGACAAGCTTTTTTCCAGATGCCCCAAAAAATCAGAAAGGGGATTCATCAGAGAAAATTACTTTACCCCAGTCCTCAGCAGTCCAATCCCTGTACCTTTTGCAGAATATCAGTCTGTCCCTGATGTTTTTCCTGGAGACTAGTGGCTTCTTTGCTGCCCTTCTTGACAACAGGCCATTCTCCAAAAGTCTTTGCCACACTGTGCGTGCAGATGCACTCACACCTGCCTGCTGCCATTCCTTAGCAAGCTCTGTACTGGTGGTGCCCCGATCCCGCAGCTGAATCAACTTTAGGAGACGGTCCCGGTGCTTGCTGGACTTTCTTGGGTGCCCTGACGCCTTCTTCACAACAATTGAAACGCTCTCCTTGAAGATCCGATAAATGTTTGATTTAGGTGCAATCTTACTGGCAGCAATATCCTTGCCTGTGAAGCCCTTTTTGTGCAAAGCAATGATGACTGCACGTGTTTCCTTGCAGTTAACCATGATTGACAGAAGAAGAACAATTATTCCAAGCACCACCCTCCTTTTGAAGATTCCAGTCTGTTATTCGAACTCAATCAGCATGACAGAGTGATCTCCAGCCTTGTCCTCGTCAACACTCACAGCTGTGTTAACAAGAGAATCACTGACATGTCAGCAGGTCCTTTTGTGGCAGGGCTGAAATGCAGTAGAAATGTTTTTGGGGGATTAAGTTCACATGCATGGCAAATAGGGACTTTGCAATTAATTGCAATTCATCTGATCACTCTTCATAACATTCTGGAGTATATGCAAATTGCCATCATACAAATTGAGGCAGCAGACTTTGTAAATATTAATGTGTCATTCAACTTTTGGCCACAACTGTACTTACCCGTTTCAAAACAATCACACCCTACTGGACAACCATGATGTCCACAATACAATGTACCCTAAACACCAGTCATAACACCCCCTCCTGTTACCCACTGACTAGTCAGAGGGAGAACTGGACAAAACTAAGAGTTAACATTTCCACACTCATGTCTCTCCATTGGGATTCCTCTCCATTTCGTATTGACATTTATCCTCCTCGCCACAAATCGCACTGGGTTTGTGTTTATTGATAAGGTTAAGATTTAAATATTCTTTGGAGTTGACAAACACAGCCATGGCTTTAGGAGGATTGCGAGTCAGGCTGTGTCAGCCAGTAGGAATTGCCAGAGCCACGTTCACCGAGTCTAAAGTAGACGAACATCCTTCTTCATGTCTGTATTGTGCATGTGGGAGAGACGCTTTGGGGCCCAAGGCACAACAGACCCAGAAACAAGAAAAACATAACTATCCTCACCCCTAACAGCCATCCTACGCAGCAGTCATGACCGAAGCCATACTTGGTCAGTTTGTATCTGTATTCTGAAGCCATCTATTGTATCATTGATTTACCTTGACAGTGGTTAAGGCAGCCAATGAAAATGTCAGTTGATGAATAGCAGAATTGGTTTATGAAAGACTATTGAAATGCAGTGTTTGTACATAGGGTAGACCTACAACCAAAAATGAGCGCAGGTCTGCAGCCAACCATCTGGTATTTGGAATTATGGGGTTGCTTTAAGCCAGTTGCATGAGTACAGGACTCTAAATGTATTCATTTCACAGTTAAGGATTATGGAGGTAATGTTATAAATAACATGTACCCCTTTGGGTTGTTCTAGAGAGAGCCATAGGAGTAACAATCACTTATTTCCAAGTTTGATCTGTGTTCCTCACTTATGAGAGAAGGCAGGGGGGGGGGGGCTCTACAGGCGTGGTGGCTGCATCCATGGCAACGCTGTCAACCAAACTTTGCAAGTCAGTGTTTTCCTGAGTTAACTGATCATCAAAACGTAACAAGCGTTGTCAAACACAGCCAGCGTACTGACCATGTAAATGAACTGACCACAAAAAGATTAATTAAATAACATTTACTTGCTCCAAAACAGACACATATGGCAGTACAGATGACAGATAGCATGTATGAGGAAAAACAAAAGCAATCTTAATTCATATCATAGAGCAGCACCTGTTGGTCTATACAGAACATGGGGAAATCTACCATCAGACAGGTGGCTGCACTTGGTAATGGTCACTAAAACACAAAATATTGAGCAGCAGTTTCAATCTTAAAACAGACCAGAGGCCAAAGATATGATTGAGAAAACAAGAGTTTAGGACTCCGAGGAAATGATCAAGCTTTAAAGTATGTACACGGCAAAAAACAAAGGGATGTAGTCAAAAAGCCCACAGAGGGGAAGATGAGATGACAGGGGGAAAAAAAACTGTTAAGGCTCAAGTGTAATTGCAGTTCCCATCAGAAGTCAAGAGGTAATGGTGATCACAATCAAAATGTCAACCAGATTATTCTTCACAGACTAAGAACTCAATCACTGGACCAATCATAAGCTTAATTTCCATGCAAACCTTCCGAGGCAGACCAAGTAAACACCTGTTAAGAGTCACTGGACACTCCCATCATAGTAACACTTCAGATAGGAAGTCAACTTCTCCTGGACTGGAAAACTGGATGGAAATTCTACAACCCGTTTCAGTTTGTCAACCATCAGTGTGAAACTGTCAAGCTTGATTTAATATCAGTTTAGCCTGAGGATAAACAGCCCCCCCTGCTGGTCTACAGGGGAGGGACAGCCAGCCATGGGGGAGCCAACCTAGCCATGGCTCATTAATAAATGATAGTACAGTTCATTTATGTTTAGGCTCTGGGTGGACAGAGGCCACAGGTGTCCCTGCTTACTGTTATAATCTGTAGATATTAAAGTCTGGATAAGG
Organism: Salmo trutta; assembly: GCF_901001165.1. Taxonomy (NCBI): domain Eukaryota; kingdom Metazoa; phylum Chordata; class Actinopteri; order Salmoniformes; family Salmonidae; genus Salmo; species Salmo trutta. The sequence continues at coordinate 51,669,220 of NC_042957.1, forward strand.
CACAGCTACCATCCCCTCCGAACGAACGAGAGCAAATCAGGTGCCATGGTGGTTGAGATGCAAATACTCAGCTGACAAAGAGCTCACGTCAACACAGAATATACAAGATTCTGCAGAGAACAGAGTGGGGGGGAAGAGAAAAAAAAAAAAGTAGTGAGAACAGTAGAAATTCAACAAACCTGGAGAATTGTGACCCACCCGTGTCCTCCAAGTGCAACACTAAACACTCAGTGCAGAGAACGGGCTCCCAATGAGATGGAGGTGGAAGAATAAAGGGTTGAAAACAGCATAGTCCAGACTCGTTTTTTGGTAAGGGGACAATTTTTCCAAAGGACAAAAGACAGGAAGAGAGTACTGCTACACACTACGTGAATCCAAGTAAAGGCCTGAATCCTGTCCAGTCAGTCAGTACATAATCCCTGTAGGAGGAAGGAGCAGGAAGAAAAAAAATCCCATCAAACAAACTATAAACAAAAATATTGCGAGGCAAAACTTTTTAAAATAGAAACCTGTTGACACCATCACAACAGGAAGAAAAAAACTAATACAAAATATAAAAATTCAAATAAGTGCTCAGCCAACCAATGAAGGGAATACGCAGAGGAAAAAAAGACCTGAAATCAGATTTTACAATTATTTTCTTATAGTACAAGGTAACTCCCAGTTTGTAAACAAAGGGATTTCCTGATAGAAAAAAAAGACATTAAAAATCAAAGGATAAAACTTCATTTACAAGCACACTGAAATCATATATTTACAAAAAAAACATCAAAACTCCCATACACTGGCACGCATTGTTATGTCCCGATTAGCGACAGGCTGCAACCCCAGCGCCCTCCAGGGGGTCACTGGCAGGAACACAAGTGAGAGACCACTGGACAGCCAAGTCCTAACCTAAAAGCTGATTGGAGGAGCTCCGGGGGGAAAATGGAGCTATGAGCCACATCCTGGCTGTTAATTGGCAACTCGTACAAGAAGCTTTGATTGGTTTACATTAGAAGATACGCTTGCGTTTCAGGTAGGAGTCAGCATAGTGGCCCCCCAGGCCCTGGGAGTGTTGTCCCACGTAGCCCCCTTCTGGGCTGGGCTCTGGAGACGGGATCAGACGCTTGTGACCACCAATGGGAGTCTAGAGGGGGCAGAGACATAACCACTGTAAATGCCATGGTGAAAAATGGGGACAGAACAGGAAATGGCAGACCAACCGACAATGACAAAGAGGCACACTGACCTTCATCCCCAGACCAGATGGGTACATGTTAGAGTGGCTCACAGGAGGCATGCCCACAGCCTGAACAGACAAACAGTGTTCAGTGATCAAAACAGAACCACAATACATTGGTCTCATCTAAAAAGGAACAATATGTACGTTTTGATTTCCAGTAAAGACGAGCGGCTTGGGTCTTTGTGAGCGCAAAACTAAGAGGAATAAACAGGCACAGTAAAGCCCGATCTATCCCTTCAACTTTGACACAGTCCACTCAAACAGAAAGATGCGATATCAAACATCCGCATGTGACTTCACAGGATTCTGCTACAAAATCTCTGCAGGACACTCCTCCGCCATTTTGTTTGTCATCGTTCTGCCAGCATGGCTACTGTGGTTATGCAACAATGTGCGGCTTCAAGCATATCGGATAACGTGTTGTCCGCATTCGTCTGAGTGGACCAAGGACACGCAGATTAAGCCAATAATTTCACTTAACATTTTCAGCCCAACTGTTTCATAACTTAGATTGTCCCCAACATGGGTGCTAGGCTAGCCAACAGATGTCAAGACATCTCCACTAAGTCTAAATAACAGAGGTCAGCCTTTATATTTTGATCAGACACCCAATCCTCATTAGATCTGTAGATTACATTGGGAAGAGGCAGAGGAAAAGTCTAAGCAGCAGTGGGGGTGGGTGTCAGTGTGGGCCTACCTTGTTGAGATGGCTGGAGGGGAGGCTGCCGGGTGCCACCGAGCTGTAGTAGGAAGACGAGGGAGGGCTGGGGGGGTAACTATAGTGGGAGGCCTGCTCACTGTAGCCGGGGTGACCAAACCGCTACAGAGACATTCATCATGTTATTCTATGCTGCATGTACAGTTACACATGTATATATAAAAAGTTAAAAAAGACTACAAAGGGGAGTGGAAATTGAAAAGGCAAGAGATGCCACAGTTTGAAGGCTGGATGTGAATAGTGGCGATGGTAGTGTCTCTTACCTGCTGTCCGAACCCTGCCAGAGCTCCAGTGTCCAGAGTCTCCTGCTGTTCATACAGATGGGCCAGAGGGTCCTGGGGAGAGGAGCCAGACGCCATTAAACCTGCTGCTCATGTAACCAAGTTAAAACCTGTTAGTGATCCCGTTAGTGGGATCGATTTGACAACATCCAGGGAAATTGCAGAGCGCCAAATTCAAACTACAGAAAAATCTATATTCAAGAATCACGAAAATATAAGCGTAATACATCAAAATAAAGCTTAACTTCTTGTTAATCCAGCCAGTGTCAGATTTCAAAAAGGCTTTACGGCAAAAGCAGACCATGTGATTATCTGAGGACAGCACCCCGCATACAAACACATGAAAATCATTTTCAAACAGGCAGGTGGCGACACAAAAGTCAGAAATAACGATATAATAAATGCCTTACCCTTGAAGATCTTCTGTTGGCACTCCAAAATGTCCTAAGAACCATCACAAATGGTCTTTTTGTTCGATAATGTTCTTCTTTACATCTCCAAAATGTCTATTTATTTGGCACGTTTGATTCAGAAATACACCAGTTCCAACATGACTACAAAGTATCTAATAAGTTACCTGTAAACTTGGTCCAAACATCTCAAACAACGTTCCTAATCCAACCTCAGGTATCCTAAAATGTAAATACATCGATAAAATTTAAGACGGGATAAACTGTTTTGAATACCGGATAAAAACAACGTGAAACGCGTTCTAGTTCACACCCACCAAACAGTAGAATCCATCTGAAGTGACACTTAAACAGCTGTACTTCTGCATTTCTCAAAAAGAAAAACATCAACCAATTTCTAAAGACTGTTGACATCTAGTGGAAGCCATTGGAACTGCAACCAGGTTCCTATTAAATAAAGCTTTCAATAGAAAACCAATGGGAAATACTATGACCTCAATTTATTTTCCCCTGGATGGTTTGTCCTCGGGGTTTCGCCTACCAAATCAGTTCTGTTATACTCAGACATGATTTTTAACAGTTTTAGAAACTTTAGTGTTTTCTATCCAAATCTACCAATTATATGCATATCCTAGCTTCTGGGCCTGAGTTACAGGCAGTTTTACTTTGGGCACGCTTTTCATCCGGACGTGAAAATACTGCCCCCTATCCCTAAGAAGTTACTAAGATTATACCGTACTCATAGTCCAAAGCTGCAAGCTTTTTGGTGGCGCATCTGGCTAGTACGTTGTCAAGCGGGCAGTCCCGTGTTTGCGAGGCAGAGGACCCTAGGTTCAAACCATTGTGAAGACAGGGTAGCCAGACAGGAAGTGGTGCTGATAAGCAGGCCCACTGTGTTCCGTCACACTAGAAAAAAGTCCATGCAATGACCACTGGGCAGCCAGGGAGGTAAAAAACCCACCTGTGGTCACAATGACCTTAACCAAGACAGCAGTGTCCTCATATCAAATAAACATCAATGACTAAGCATTCTATCACAACACATCAGATCAGCCAGGCCAGGCACTAGGGCTGGACAGTGAAGGTTAGAGGATAAAGGGAACCTACCTGCTGTATTGGGGGGTAGTCTGGGGTGTAGGACTCCTGGTAGCGCAGCCTGTAGTTAGAGTGGATGTTCTGTGTGCGCTGGTTGGATGAATTGCCAAGCGCTGGTCTCTTCCTGTAAGGGTGGGGCCTGCAGTTGGCGCCTGAGTGAAGGACGGCAGGAATGGAAAAGGTGAAAAACCCTACAGGTCAGTATTGGGAAGGAATCAGAGCCAAACTTCACAGGCTGCAGACAGTAGGAAGGGCAGCTCACCTGCAGATGGGAACAGGCTGTGGACATTGAAGGGGTTCTGGGGAAGATTCACATCGTTGGGAGGGTGTCCTAGTATGGACACCTATTGGAGAAGATATTAAAAAAAAAATACTGTTAAAAATCAGGGGACTTGATGTTATGTAATGAGGCACAATGACTTGAGCATCCCTGCTAGTAGGGACAATATTAGAAAAGTATACAGAGCATTTTAATCATCATCATACCCCAGGTGCTGTAAGCCCCTCTGCCCCCATCACTCCACCCAGGTGGGAGATGGACATGCCCTGGAGAGTGGGGGAGGTGTTCTGGGAGAAGCTGGTAGGAGACTCTCTGCCCAGGGGGTGACCCATAGGGTCTGACTGGAGGCCCAGGGATGGAACCACACCGCCTGGGGACACGAGACAAACACCTTATTACTATAACACCCCATCACTACACTGTAGAGAGCCCTGAGATTACACTGAAAATCAATACAACACTAACAGTAAATGACCTAGATAATAAGTACTGCCAAAATCCACTACATGTGTAAAGAACCTGCAATGGAATCACTAACAGAGCAGCAGGGATAGCATAGCATGCATATGCTCAGCATCAATGTAGAGCGTTGCTGTATATGATAAATAAGCCAAACTAGAGAAACGGCTACTAGTGAGTTGTATTGGCAATACAAATAGACTTTAGTCATGCCAATAAAGAATTCTGAATTGAGATGAATGGAAGGCCAAACCTTGAGGCAGGTCTCCCAGCAGATGGACTCCCTGCTGGAGAGGCATAGCAGCCAGAAGGTTGTCCCCCATCAGTCCTGCCTGTAGGAGACATGAGTTACACACACGCCTCAGTGACCCACAAGATGCTAAAATAGTCTACATACCAGATATTTACTGAACCAAAAATGTCACATTTCAGAATGTCACTCAGAATTCACAGTAAAACACTTCAAAACCAAACCAGTTGCACATTAATATTACTAGAAAAGCATCTCAAAAAGGCAGCAGCAGAAAGAAACACTTTCCCGAGGGAGAGCATTTACCAGTTTTGGTTTAGGGAGCAGTCCCTTCGCGACAAACCTATATCTACCACACGCACATCTACACACACACACACACACACACACACTCAGTGATCACTCACACAGGGAAGTAGTCGATTCTCTTTATTGTGCAGCACCTGAGCCCAGAGAAGATGATTCCCCAAAAAGGCTTGCTAATAGTAGAGGAGAGAATAAAGTAGGAGAAGTGTGGATGAGAGAGACTAAGGAACCAACAAAAGAGGGGAGAGGAGCTGGAGGAGAGAGAGGTGGTGAGTATGCAGGGCATGGCATGCAGGGTACCTGTTGAACTTGGGCCTGGTTCTGGAGGAGGAGCTGGAGCAGAGCAGCAGAGAGGGCGGGGTTAGCCAGCAGCGGCATGGTGGGAGCAGCACCAAGGAGACCTGCAGAGAAACCATTTGACCTTAAGACCTGACAACCTATTCATTCACCACGCAATATGCATCCTTGTTACTAAAATTCTAATAGTTTGCCTAATTTCAGTTCGTGACAAAACAAGCAAGTGCAGAGAATCATTGTGTGATCTAAACCGATGTGAAATATTTTCAGCTGGTGTACAAAACCAAAAGTAAGACTCAAAAACAAAAACCTTAATGAGAAGCATAGAAATTGCGCGCACAGAAAATATCTACCACTTCTTAGACTTGCTTACAATGAGAATGACAGAGCTATAACTCACATTTTTATGTGAATTTGGTCAGGTTGCCAAAAAAGTTAACTGTTGTAGCTTAAAAGCACGTGTCAAACTCATTCCACAGAATTTCTACGGGTTTTGGCTCCTCCTTTGTACTTGATTGATGAATTAAGGTCACTAATTAGTAAAGAGCTCCCCTCACCTGGTAGTCTAAGTCTTAATTGAAAGGAAAAAACAGCAGAAACTAGGCCCGCCATGGAATGAGTTTGACACTCCTGCTTTAAAGCTCACCCCCACACCAGGGTAAGAGACTCATACATTGTCTTCCTTTAGAAAATGGCATGATCTAACTCACCTTGTTTCCTGCCCTGGGTGAGGGGGTTGAGCAGCATCTTGAGGGTGGCAGGGTTACTGAGGCCTGTGAGGATCTGCATGGCTGTGGGCTCAGGGAGGAGACCTTTCCCTCGGTTCAGGGCCTGCGGAGGGGGAAGGGGAGGAGAGCCATTCAGAACAGGTGTTTTACCACAGTAACATAAGGGAGCAATAGTTCAAACATATGGTCTGGTGTGGCAACCAAGAGGTCTTTACCATGGTCTGGACAGCGATGAGGGCAGCCAGCATGCTCCTTCCCGGGGGTCCAGGGGCACAGAAGGAGACGCGGATGTGGGTCCCGCCTAGCGCCCTGCCGTCAGCCTCTCTCTGCACCTGCTCAGCCATCTCCGCCGAGGAGAACTCCAACATGGCAAACCGCCGGAAACTGTCATCCTGGCCCTGAGCCAACTGAATAAAGGAAAATGAAGTTAAATATGCATTCCGTCCAAAACGAATGACTACGTTTGCCATTTAAATAGGTTTACACAGAATTCAGTAATATTAAACATCATGGCATTGTTAAAAAAAACATCCACACTGATTTCCTTACAGCAATTAGTAGAAAGGCGTATTCGATACGATGGTAGAGACAGTAGGTGGGATTAAACTGAATCATGCCCAGTGGCATTCTGTAATATAAAGTAGAGAAAATACTTGGGACTTCATGTTCCCAAATATTCTCTCCATGGCAAACCGCTACTACTGGAGTCTCAATGTTTAAAAGCAATTACCAATCAATTCTCTCCTGTTTGTCGATCTACAAAAAAAGGCAATAAACAATGTATCAAGACCAAGTGAGCTAAGAAAAAAATTAAGAGCTTCATATTCCTGAGTTTTAACTTGTCCAATAGTTAAATTGCCTCACTCACACTATCGCGCAACAGTGTTAAGCCAGACCTCGAACTACTGTGCCCTATAGGTATATGAATGACTGTGTATATGTGTGCTTGTGGTGCCAAAAGGACACTGCTGTCTCATTCCAGAAAGGCCTGTAGGGCCAGAGGCCTGCTGACTGACACCACCTGGGAGTCAGGTGGTCATCACCATAGAAACCAGCAATGCTCATTGCTATAGAAACAGAGTGGCCACAGGAAAAGCAGGTCAAAGGTGAGGGCTCGAAAGCCAGATTCATACAAAAATACTCCATCTATAGCCACCTTTATGTGAACTGCACAAGACCCTGTCATCACTACAGATGCCCCATGTTACATGATAACACAGCCACCTCAAACAGATGTGTCAAACACACTTGCTCAGTGTAACCAAATGCACTACATGCACATAGCAGCAGTCCACTGCCGTTTTTAAATCGTGGCCACCACTGAAAATGTAATTAATATACAATAAAAAAAATGTAATAAAAATATTTCAGGATGGTAAAACATTCAGTGTAAACCAGATATAAAGTATGTAGACAAGACAATGGAGATCTATATTGTTTTTTATAAAAGAAGATCTTTAAGAACTAACAAAGTAAAAACAGTCCGGGACAATCTAAAACTCTGAAAATGTCACGGCATTGGCACTCCATTGATTTTGTTATACGTTTGAGTCACCCAGATAGCATAAGAAAAAAGTATAAGCAATGGCAAAGTGTATAATTGCAAGAAATTTGCTCTAAAACTACTAATTTTCTCTGCACAAATGCAAAATGTGTAGAATTGCAGGAAATTAGCTTTAAAACAAAATGGTGTTTGAGGCCAAGAGGGCCTCTAATACCGTGCCATTAGCCATGCCCACGCTAACTTTGCCACCGCTGCTTAAAAAAACCTAGGGGGAAACAGTTGGAACAGCTTTCATGACTAACAAAGTAAAAAGAAGTGTGCCAAAAGTACAAGCAGGTACGTTCTGCTTGCTACTAGAGTATACTGGAGCCACTCAGATACAAATTGAACTGAGAAAAGCTACTAGATATATACTATCAATGAGAGCCAGATACACATGTTGAATCCTCTGAAAATATCAGTACAAGTTTGTGTGAAAGGGCGTTGGAGTTCCTGTGCGCGTGTTTGCATGTGACTGACCTGGCAGAAGATGGGTGCGTGCGTGTCAGCCAGGGCATTGCTGAGGTCCTGGGCGGTCAGCAGGCTGGGGGGCAGACGGTCCACACAGAGACACCTGGAGTGCAGCAGGGGGTAGGTGAGGGAGCCCACCTCAGTCCAGTGGACGTACAGCATCCGGGAGCCCAGCTGCTTCCCCAGCAGCTCAGACTTAGCCCTAGCCGCAGAGTCCTTCTTCATGTACTCCACGAAGCCGTAGCCCTTGGAGTGGCCAGTGGAGGCGCTGTGGACCAGGAAGCAGCGCTCCAGGTTGCCGAAGGGTCTCACCAGCTCCTCAAACTGCTGCTGGGAGAAAGCGTGGGGCAGGTTGGCGATGCACAGCAGCGCGTCGGTGGGCTGCAGCTGCACAGAGATCTCCCGCTCCCGCAGCATGTGCTGGTGGAACTCTTTGATGGCACATTGTGCCTGCTCCCCATGGAGCAGTGTGACGAAAGCTGAGGGGAGAAGAGAGAATATGAGCTAAGACATTGTGAAGAACTATGTGGAAGGTTACATTGCTCAAAATAGGAAGAGAATTGAGGAATCTTTGTCTAGCGGTCAGAGAGCCTGCTGCATCCAATTAGTCTTACATTTTAGTATTTTTTAAACCTACCTGTTCCCTTGTATTTGTCCACAAAGCAGTACTTCAAGTCATAGTTGCGCAACAGCTCATGTACCTCCTGAAAGGGAGAAAGTATGGTTAGCAACAATCAGTGTTTCCCCTATGTTTTCCACAGCATTCTCCAGCCAACATTTTTAAAAGCCCTTCTTGGCCTGAGAATTTTGCTGTTTTGAAGCTAATTTCCTGCAATTCTACACATCTTGCCAGGGCATATGCAGTGTTCTTATGCCATCTGAGTGACTCAAACATAAAATCGGGGCCCTATGCCATTTTAGATTCTCCCCATCTAGTTATTTTTGTGATTGTTGGTTCTATCATATTTTTGGGCATGGAAGCAACGATTTAGCAGTGGCAGCCCACCACTGCTAAATTATTAACTTAACCTAAATGAATACCATTACCTTTATAATACATTAATGGGTTATTCTTTAACTAACACAGAACAATTAAAAAAATAAATGTGATATTCCCAGATTGGTACAGGTCTACTTTTTACCATACAATGGTGTGGTATTGTAGGCATAAATTATGCTTAAACCAAGTGTTAAACACTACAATCACTTGAAAACATGACAAACTAATGTGATGTGTGAACATCCCTAATCTAAAGCCATCTATGGTGTAGCTCCAGCTACATGTCTACTTTTATTCACTGACCAGCCCAGGGGGGAGGGTCGAGGCATGTCCAATTGGGGACAGTGTGACATTGGCAAGTGCTTTCCACAACAATATTTGAGTATACACCATCTGTAGTACCTAAATGCTCATCAGTATTGATCAAAACAATTTAGGATGATTGCTTGCTTACAACAGGTGTCTTTGCCAATATGAAACAAAAGCAAAGTCCATCCCCAGCTATTGGGCAATGGTGGAAAAAAGTTGCCCATTCACTGTGCGAGGAGAAATGTTGTTCCACAATGCTTTGCCTGTTCCACAAACGAATCGCAATGCTGTCTAGCATTTTCTGAAAGCGGCTACGTTGCCTCTACACCTTCAACCCTTTGTCACGGCTACTCACGCTCCCATCTCGAACTCCCAATATAAACCCACTCAAACAATGAAACGCGCACAGGCCACAGTTCCCCACGAGTCAAGCACATTCCAACAACTTTATTTTAACAAAATGTTCCAGGGCCATGAAGTTTGTTTCAATGAGGGACATTACCTCAAAATAATTTAACGACAGACTTTCGAACTAGTCACATACGATGCATGTCAATCCATAGCCTGACAATTACTGGTCAAAACAAAACAAGCAGTTTTGCTAACGTTAGCAACTAGCATTGCCTTTCCGCACGAGGATTTTAATTCTGCACTTTCAACTTGTCCATCAACCACGCGTGATGCTGGAGTGGGCAATCGCAGTCAGGCCGTGAATAACTACCAAACACCACCTACCACGTAGCGGATACTTTGAGACCTCAAATAAAAGTTTATTCGCGACATAATTAGTAACGACAATTAGTTCGCAAATCATTGTTAGTTACTAGGAAACTATGCTAGCTAACGTTAAGATAAGCTAGCTAACTAGAATACAGACATCCCCAAAAGTCAGCGAACTGACAACTGGCAATATAGTTAGATGTCAATTTCATGGCAAGGGTATAGTTATTTATCTTTTATATAACGTTACTAGATTAACGAGCTGCATCCTGGGCTTGATCTGATGAAATTACTGACCCGAGTTAGCTTTCTAACGCTAGTGAAAACAAAAAAAAAAGTTTAGGAAACTTACCTGATTGCTAACATCGGATGGCAGGTTTTTAATTATGATTTTCCGGCGATTGTAAAACTCTCGACGAGTTCTGTCCAAGCGACTCTCAATCTCTTCAGGGCTAAGCGTCGTCAACTCTTCCTCGACCCTTCGCTGACACTCGTTGTCCGATGGTGCATCCCCATCACTGGGCTCGACTTCGGGATCCCTGGATACCCAATTCTCGTGTTCGACAGCGGGGTCATAGTTTTTGTGAAGTGGACGGCTAGCGAAATTGGGCCCTGCGTTTGGATTTTCTTCTCTGGCAGCTGCGCTAACGGACACCGCGGCCGCCATCACCTTTGCTTGAACGTTTTCTGAAACTGACAACCCCGTCAGATTTGAAGCAGTTTAAACAATACACACGTAGGCGCAACTCGGTTTCTAATTGGACGAGAGGATGCATTTTTTTATACCACGTCACGTCATGAGCGGGGCGGGTAGTTGTACTGGAGCTTGACTGTCATTACATTTACATTTTAGTCATTTAGCAGACGCTCTTATCCAGAGCGACTTACAGTAGTCATGAATCAGAACCAGTGATGCCCACTGCAAGTTCAACAAACCCACATGATCCAGTACATCGAATTGAATTACCGGTATACTATATAATTTCTTATTCAATAGAAGTTAAGGTGTTTGCGTTACATTCAGCTGTAACATTCAGCTGTGCAACCTCTCAGTTCCTCCACCCACACATGCTATGACATCTTCTGGTTTCAATGATGTTTCTAGAGACAATATCTCTCTCATCATCACTAAATGCCTAGGTTTACCTCCTCTGTATTCACATCCCACCATACCTTTGTCTGTACATTATACCTTGAAGCTATTTTATCGCCCCCAGAAACCTGCTCCTTTTTGTCTCTATTCTGGAAGTCACAGACGACCAATTCTTATAGCTTTTAGCTGTACCCTCATACTCATTCTTCTCTGCTCCTCTGGGGATGTAGAGGTGAATCCAGGCCCTGGCAGTGCCTGGCTCCACTCCTACTCCCCAGGCGCTCTCTTTTGATGACTTCTGTAACCGTAATAGCCTTGGTTTCATGCATGTTAACATTAGAAGCCTCCTCCCTAAGTTTGTTTTATTCACTGCTTTAGCACACTCTGCCAACCCGGATGTCCTAGCTGTGTCTGAATCTTGGCTTAGGAAGTCCACCAAAAACTCTGAAATCTTCATCCCTAACTACAACGTTTTCAGACAAGATAGAACGACAAAGGGGGCGGTGTTGCAATCTACTGCAGAGATAGACTGCAGAGCTCTGTCCTGCTATCCAGGTCTGTACCCAAACAATTTGAACTTCTACTTTTAAAAATCCACCTCTCCAAAAACAAGTCTCTCACCGTCGCCGCCTGCTATAGACCCCCCTCGGCCCCTAGCTGTGCTCTGGACACCATATGTGAACTGATTGCTCCCCATCTATCTTCAGAGCTCGTGCTACTAGGTGACCTAAACTGGGACATGCTTAACACCCCAGCCATCCTACAATCCAAGCTTGATGCCCTCAATCTCACACAAATTATTAATGAATCCACCAGGTACAACCCCAAAGCCGCAAACACTGGCACCCTCATAGATATCATCCTAACCAACGTGCCCTCTAAATACACCTCTGCTGTTTTCAACCAAGATCTCAGCGATCACTGCCTCATTGCCTGCATCCGTAATGGGTCAGCGGTCAAACGACCTCCACTCATCACTGTCAAACGCTCCCTGAAACATTTCAACGAGCAAGCCTTTCTAATCGACCTGGCCCTGGTATCCTGGAAGGATATTGACCTCATCCCGTCAGTAGAGGATGCCTGGTTATTTTTTTTAAATGCCTTCCTCACCATCTTAAATAAGCATGCCCCTTTCAAGAAATTTAGAACCAGGAACAGATATAGCCCTTGGTTCTCTCCAGACCTGACTGCCCTTAACCAACGCAAAAATATCCTGTGGCGTTCTGCATTAGCATCGAACTGCCCCCGCGATATGCAACTTTTCAGGGAAGTTAGAAACCAATACACACAGGCAGTTAGAAACGCCAAGGCTAGCTTTTTCAAACAGAAATTTGCTTCCTGCAACTCAAACTCTAAAAAGTTCTGGGACATTGTAAAGTCCATGGAGAATAAGAACACCTCCTCCCAACTGCCCAGTGCACTGAGGATAGGAAACTCTGTCACCACCGATAAGCCCACTATAATTGAGAATTTCAATAAGCATTTTTCTACGGCTGGCCATGCTTTCCACCTAACTACCCCTACTGCATTCAACAGCACTGCACCCCCCACAGCTACTCGCCCAAGACTCCCCCATTTCTCCTTCTCCCTAATCCATTCAGCTGATGTTCTAAAAGAGCTGCAAAATCTGGACCCCTACAAATCAGCTGGGCTTGACAATCTGGACCCTTTCTTTCTAAAATTATCTGCCGAAATTATTGCAACCCCTATTACTAGCCTGTTCAACCTCTCTTTCGTGTCATCTGAGATTCCCATAGATTGGAAAGCAGCTGCTGTCATCCCCCTCTTCAAAGGAGGTGACACTCTTGACCCAAATTGCTACAGACCTATATCCATCCTACCCTGCCTTTCTAAGGTCTTCGAAAGCCAAGTCAACAAACGGATTACCGACCATTTCGAATCCCACCGCACCCTCTCCGCTATGCAATCTGGTTTCAGAGCTGGTCATGGGTGCACCTCAGCCACGCTCAAGGTCCTAAACGACATCGTAACCGCCATCGATAAGAAACAATACTGTGCTGCCGTATTCATTGACCTGGCCAAAGCTTTTGACTCTGTTAATCACCACATCCTCATCGGCAGACTCAGTAGCCTTGGTTTCTCAAACGATTGCCTCGCCTGGTTCACCAACTACTTCTCTGATAGAGTTCAGTGTGTCAAATCGGAGGGCCTGCTGTCCGGACCTCTGGTAGTCTCTATGGGGGTACCACAGGGTTCAATTCTTGGGCCAACTCTTTTCTCTGTATACATCAATGATGTCACTCTTGCTGCTGGTGAATCTCTGATACACCTCTACGCAGACGACACCATTCTGTATACTTCTGGCCCTTCTTTGGACACTGTGTTAACAACCCTCCAGACGAGCTTCAATGCCATACAACTCTCCTTCCGTGGTCTCCAACTGCTCCTAAATACAAGTAAAACTAAATGCATGCTCTTCAACCGATCGCTGCCTGCACCTGCCCGCCTGTCCAGCATCACTTCTCTGGACGGTTCTGACTTAGAATTTGTGGACAACTACAAATACCTAGGTGTCTGGTTAGACTGTAAACTCTCCTTCCAGACTCACATCAATCATCTCCAATCCAAAGTTAAATCTAGAATTGGCTTCCTATTTCGCAACAAAGCATCCTTCACTCATGCTGCCAAACATACCCTCGTAAAACTGACCATCCTACCAATCCTCGACTTCGGCGATGTCATTTACAAAATAGCCTCCAATACCCTACTCAACAAGCTGGATGCAGTCTATCACAGTGCCATCCGTTTTGTCACCAAAGCCCCATATACCACCCACCATTGCGACCTGTACGCTCTCGTTGGCTGGCCTTCGCTTCATAATCGTCGCCAAACACATTGGCTCCAGGTCATCTACAAGACCCTGCTAGGTAAAGTCCCCCCTCATCTCCGCTCACTGGTCACCATAGCAGCACCCACCTGTAGCACGCGCTCCAGCAGGTATATCTCTCTGGTCACCCCTAAAGCCAACTCCTCCTTTGGTCGTCTCTCCTTCCAGTTCTCTGCTGCCAATGACTGGAACCAACTACAAAAATCTCTGAAACTGGAAACACTTATCTCCCTCAATAGCTTTAAGCACCAGCTATCAGAGCAGCTCCCAGATCTCTGCACCTGTACATAGCCCATCTATAATTTAGCCCAAACTACTACCTCTTCCCCTACTGTATTTATTTATTTTATTTATTATTTTGCTCCTTTGCACCATATTATTTATATTTTAACTTTGAACTTTCTTCAAATTACAAATCTACCATTCCAGTGTTTTACTTGCTGTACTTTATTTACTTTGCCACCATGGCCTTTTTTGCCTTTACCTCCCTTATCTCACATCATTTGCTCACATTGTATATAGTCTTATTTTTTTCTACTGTATCACTGATTGTATGTTGTTTTACTCCATGTGTAACTCTGTGTTTTTGTATGTTGTCGAACTGCTTTGCTTTATCTTGGCCAGGTCGCAATTGTAAATGAGAACTTGTTCTCAACTTGCCTACCTGGTTAAATAAAGGTGAAATAAATAAATAAAAATGTCCCTGATTGACAGAGGAAAATTGATTTTATTTTGGAAAAGCTCAACTAATTGGGAAAATATTTAGGCATAAAAATAAATTAGCTTTCGCCTCTAGGCACACTGGACCTTAGCATATTTATCATTCCACATCGGAGTAGACAGTTTGCTCAAGTTGACAAACACAAGTGGACTTCCCTTTGCTTTGCACTCAAACCTCTTTTAAAAAAAAATAAATACACAATTGGTCATTTAAATTCGGTGAAAGTGTTACAAATGATGAACTAACAATTCACAACCTGCATTTTTTGGGCTTTGGTCAAATTTATTAAACACAGTCAAGGGATACAAATGCTTAATTTTCAACATTCGCCCACTCAAACATTTAATACATACAAACATAGGGAAAAACATGATATGATACAATAAAAACAGTAAATGTTTTATATTTACACCAATACAGAAATAAAGAGAAACTGTTGGTAATATACATGCCTCAATTGAAGTGTTATATTAATCATGTGAACATTATGAGTGACAAATCATGAGGAAAGACAGCTCCTCTCCTGTTCTGGATAGTAAATATTTTATATGAATGGGATCCTCCAATTCTGGCTAAAATGTAGAACCTAATTGGATCAGTCACGGAACATGGACCCGGTTCTCCTCCGGAGACAGCACTATAGCTGCCATTCAGGGAATTTCACACCTAAAAAAAATAATATCTGTCGCATCAAAATAAAACAAGTGCCATCACTAAGGGCTCATCTATATGAATGAAAGGATGAGAATTACTAAAAACCTGAGTTCCTATTTATTAATACAAAGAGCAGTCTACTCCTTCAGAACAGACAGAGGGCACTGTGGTGCAGGGTGTGGTGTAGACTCTAGAGTAGACTTATGTAGCAAAGTGCTGAGGTATACAGGAGTAAGGCCAGCCGGCCTGTGAAAAAGTAAGGTTCTCATTGGCTAATTTGGGCCAGCCGCACATTGGGTTGCCGTTCGTATGTCTTGCGAATCGCTTCGATGGACTCAATAAGGGATTTGAAAGATGGCCTTCTCGCGGGGTCAAAGTCCCAACAATGCTGCATCAACATGTGGATCTGTTGAAAACAAAAGACAGGTTCATTTCCCTAGGTGCATCTGGCTTACAGAAATAATGAAGACTGTGTGAGAGTGTTTAGCTGTAGGCTTTACCTCGCTAGGACAGTCTCGGGGGCAGGGCAACCTATTGTGTTTCTCCAGCAGCTTGATCAGCACCATCACTGTCATCTGACCCTGCACGTTACCCATCATCTGAGTGAACTTCTATAAAAAAAACACATACAAAACGCACACGTCACAACTAATACACTCAGCAAACCACACGCTGACTGCGTCATAATTATGTAAAGGGTTGGTGGCCTTGATTAAATGGATCATGTGGATTTAGACGGGGGGTGTCGTTTCGTACCACTGGAGGACTCTGACGATGGTCACCGTGGGTCAGGACCTCATAGAGCGTCACGCCAAAGGACCAAATGTCTGAAGAAAAGGAAAACTTGCTCTCCTTCAGACACTCAATTGCATACCTGTAAAATAAAAGTCAAAGGTTACCGTAAGACACCTTTTAATGCACACATCTGGACACTAAATTAGCAGCCCAGAGCCCAGCAGGGAAGTAATTGCTCAATGGCTCCAGGACTCACCAGAACACAGGACTGTCTCCATCCTCTCGCACACGGTAGTAAACATCTCCTTCTGGGATGTATTTGGTAAGGCCAAAGTCCCCGATCTTCACCAGATGCTCATTCTCCACCAGTACGTTCCGGGCAGCCAAGTCCCGGTGGATGTATCGCTTCGAGTGCAGGTAATCCATCCCCTTAAAAAGGAAAAAAAGCAGAAGGAGCAGGAGGAGAAATGAGGGAGACCAAGGTGAAAGAGAGTAGTGGTTAGAGAAGAAAATAGAGTACTTTAATCTATTGTTGTATAAAACAATATTCCAATATTGAATAGCAAATCTTCAACTTGAACCCAAACAATGTACCTGCTACAGAACCCTAGAAGGAATCTAGATTACATATATCTTTATATTACCAGCCCCCCGTGCAGTGCTCTTGTCTCACCTGGCAGATCTGCTGTGCAAAGAGGAGGCTGTGAGCCACGCCCAGGCGATGTTTGGCTAGGTACTCTCTGAGGCTGCCCAGCGGTAGGAACTCCATAATCAGCTGCACCGTCTGCCCTCCTGTGGAGACAACGAAACAGGCATTTACAGCAGTCACTCATACATACAGATGCTACCCTACCCATGTAAATGTGAGCAGATGCTGGAAACCCCAACACAAGAACATGCCATATGTAGGAAGGAGCCAAGCAATAAATATAATAAACAAGCATTGTATGAAAATGAGAGTCATATACAGCAGGTGGATGACAGACAGGTGAGCTTGGCTGGATCACATGCCACTCACCCAGCTCAGAGCAGCAGCCCTTGTACTTGACTATGTTGCCGTGGTAAAGAGACTTGAGGATCTCAATCTCCTTCATCCAGCCTTCACGGAGATGGCTGCCTCCCTCATGCTTCAGGGCCTTCACTGCTACATAGTCTCCTGTCCCGTCGTTGGCTGGGTCATACACATAGAGAATCACCTTCCCAAAGTGACCCTGGAGACAAAGAGAGAGCACAAAGCATTCTCTCAGTTAGAGGGAGGCCAGGGAATAATGTTTTACATAATGCTAGTAAATCACAAAGTACAACAGGAGATGAAGAGCACAGAGGGGTTTATAAGAGTCATGTTGTCCTGCGGGGAAATTAACTCACCTCTCCTAAGTCCCGGATCTTTTTCAAGTAGCGTTTGAGGAAAACGTTGGGGTCAGCGTCCGGGAGAGACTCCAGGGGGGATATGTCAGGATCTGATCAGAAACCAGGAGAGCAACATTAAAGCAACACTAATCAATCACGCAAATGTGGTCAATCTAAATGCTAGAAGAGGAAACGGAGAGAAACAGACTGTGATCCAAAGAATAAAAGGAGGGGACATACTCTTGATCTGTAGTTCAGTGAGCTCTCGAAGCACAGTGCGGAAGGACGGCCTCTCCCGGGGTTCGTAGGTCAAACACATGCTAATGAAGCTGGCCAGTTCCTGCGACGAGGGCTCGGTGAGGCGACTCCGCGTCTCGTAGAAACGCTCTTTCTGTTGGCAGGAGAGAGGTCAGGGGTCAGCATGAATCACAGGCATGGTAAGAGGATGGCAGATAAATTAGTTATGATTAGAGAGAGGAGAATTGAAGGGCAGTGACGATAGGGCTGTAGGTACCTCAGTGAGCGTGCTGCCACTCATGGGCAAATCTCCATTGTTGCAGATCTCCAGCAGTGTGGCTCCAAAGCTCCACTGGTCAGCAGCACTGCCGAATGGGGCACTGCTTGGCACACACTCCGGGGCAATCCATGGGATTCGCTCGACACGCTCTGTAGGGCATAGACAGTCTAAGTCAGACCAGGCTATATAATACCACTACATTCAGTCGTTTTTGAATTTTTTATTTCACCTTTATTTAACCAGGTAGGCTAGTTGAGAACAAGTTCTCATTTGCAACTGCGACCTGGCCAAGATAAAGCATAGCAATTTGACACATACAACAACACAGAGTTACACATAGAATAAACAAAACATAGTCAATAATACAGTAGAACAAAAGAAAAAGTCTATATACAGTGAGTGCAAATGAGGTAAGTTAAGGCAATAAATAGTCCATGGTGGCGAAGTAATTACAATATAGCAATTAAACACTGGAATGGTAGATGTGCAGAAGATGAATGTGCAAGTAGAGATACTGGGGTGCAAAGGAGCAAGATAAATAAATAAATACAGTATGGGGATGAGGTAGGTAGATAGATGGGCTGTTTACAGATGGGCTATGTACAGGTGCAGTGATCTATGAGCTGCTCTGACAGCTGGTGCTTAAAGCTAGTGAGGGAGATAAGTGTTTCCAGTTTCAGAGATTTTTGTAGTTCGTTCCAGTCATTGACAGCAGAGAACTGGAAGGAAAGACGACCAAAGGAGGAATTGGCTTTGGGGGTGACCAGTGAGATATACCTGCTAGGTTCATGAATCACATGGTCTCACAACACAAACTAAATAACCTCTAAAGCCTTCCTGCTAAGTGTCAATTTGATGGCAAGTGCAAGACAACCAGGAAGTGGGCCTCACAGCAACCAGGAAGTGGTTTGCACAGGGCTTCTTGTGACTCAATCTGATCTAAAAGAATGAAGACCAAGCAAAATCACCAGAGACGGAAATTGAGGGTTGACAAAATAACTCACTGTGGAGAGATTCTATTTATCACGTAGTGAGTGTTGCCCAACATGGAAGTGGTCTGGTAGGAACTGTTTTATTGGTCAAGTAGGAACTAACCTTCTCTGGACAGCACGTTGAGGGCGATGCCTGGATCACTCAGCTTGACGAAGGGAAAGGTGCCCTCCTCCAGACCACGGCGAGCCACCAGAATGTTTTTGGCACAGACGTTACCATGTACCAGTTGTTTAGTCTCCTGCAGTAACCAGGTGGTAGAGGTAACAACATAAAGTACATTCAGGACACTCAATAGTGGGAGATGAGGGTTGGCAATACATTAACTATGGACACAAGGGTTTAGAGTTTGAAACGGAGGGGCTATTACAGAAGACAGGAGATCAACATCCTAAAAGATCATTGTTTCATATGAGTGAGGAGTAATCTTAGTTTGTTGTGATGTGAGGGTATCAGGCTGACTTACGAGGTAGCTCAGGGCACTGGCCAGCTGTTTGGCTACAGTAAATTTCCACTGAGGAGTGACCAGAGCCCTTTCCCTTCGCAGGAACACATCCAGAGGCCCAAACTCCACAAACTCCTCCACCATGATGTCTGCAGACAGGTCAAAGACAAGGATTATTATCAAGGATCACACCACTTACTTTTACAGATGACCGACACTTCACTGTATTGAGTCTAATTTAAAGGCTATGGTTTGGCTGAGAGTCAGGCTTGTGGTTGTACTGTACACCAGTCCTGTTGCCTAGTAATTCAAACAACCAATACAATTAACCTTCTGAGAGGGAAGTGTCAGTGCTGAAGAAGGAAGTTGCACAGCTGAAAGAGGAAGTATGAGGTGCCATGGTGACTTACTCTCAGATCCTTTGACAGACACTCCGTGTACAAAGACCAGGTGACTGTGAGATACTTGGCTCATCAGACTGGCTGTTTCAAAGAACGCCTACGAGAGGACCGGAAAGAGGAAGGATTATCATGACATTGTGAACAAAGGTTCACATTCAACAGAGTTGAATTGGTGAAAACGGTAGTGTGATTGTGGCAAACTTGGTTGGAACCTGGGATGGTGTTATCGCCCAGAGCTAAAGTCCAGGCATTATCAGACCGACCTAAAGTTTAGGCATTATAACACCGAGCTAAAGTCCAGGCATTATCAGACCGAGCTAAAGTCCAGGCATTATCACACCGAGCTAAAGTCCAGGCATTATCACACCGAGCTAGTCTTCAGGTCTCAGGTAAGGTTACTCACCACGCAATCAATTCCTGTAAGAGGATAATGATAGATTAATGGTAACTCACTAATGCTATGTCCTTGTGGCTCTGGTCCAAGATCTTAAGAACCACTCGGATCTCTTTGCGATCAGTAAGATTGTTGTTCCACTTGTCCTCCTCATCCTCCACTCCGCCCCTCACCAACAGACTGCCCGAGTAGATGTTGGTCCTGGTCCCACGGCCCAGATGCTGCTCCTAAGCACAGGGACAAACAGACATAGCCATTTTAGAAGTACTGGGTACAAACCAGACAAAGATAGAGAAGAGCATCAGTGTTCAGTAGGGAAAAATGTATTGGAATTTAGTGAAACTGGGAGATACCGTTGCAAAGTGTTTCGCGACGGTGTGCCCTACTGAATATAACCCAGGTGAAACACACACAAAGGAGGGCGCTGACAGAGAGATATATAGAAGAGAAGAATGCCCTCTCTCTCACCTGGGTGATCTCCTTGTCTTTGATCTGATGGAACTTCAGCTGAGTCAGACAGAGGGCCACAGAGTCAGGCTGAACACACTGGTCCACACCCTGCCTCATCACCAAGAGGTTGGACAGTTCTGCAGCACAAACACTCATTTAAATACAGTATAGGAAAACATGGACACACAACACATCTTTACAGAATAACATCTCTGTACAATCTCTGTTGTATGTTAGGGGCAGAACAACACCAATGCACATCTATAAAAAACACATCACACAAACTAACCTGCAGGTCGGGGTAGGCAGCATTTCTTCACAGTGAAATTGTCCGTGCCAGACTTGAGCACAAAAGTCTTGAGGCTGTCGGTGAGCTCCTTGACAGTGGAAAACTCCCGGTCCCAGCCTTCCAGAGCAAACACTGAACCACGATGCAGGATCCTGAACTGCTTGTGGATTGCAGCTTGTCCATCCTACAGGACGCCAGCAAAGACACACACATGCATCCAAATATATCACTTCTGACATTGTATTGCTTTTTATATTTTTGGATTGTACATTTTCCATGTTCCTCGTCCTTCAGGGCTTGGTGTGGAGGCCCTTTTACCTGACTCTTGTTTAAAACAGCTAATATGATGCGGTGGTAGTCGAGGACGCTCCAGCGCACAAGAAAGGCTCCCTCTTCAACGGCTTCCTTCCTCAGTCTCTGCAGCACAAAGTCATCACTGAAAAAGACAGTCAGAATTGTAGTGGGAGCCAGGACAGTGTGTGTGTGTGTGTGTGTGTGTGTGTGTGTGTGTTACTCACTTCATTGGTCCATGGAGGCCATTGGTGGCACTGAGCACTACTCTGGGCGGAGCCACCTCGTGACACAGGTAGTGGTGTGCGTCTGCAGTAAGCCGGAAGTACCCATCCAGCAGGGAGACGAAAGACAGAGCCTCAAGGCTGGAATTCATTTGAACCTCCTACACACATATAAACATATCATCTTCAGAAAACACCACCTACACACATTTCGCAGTCAGATACTCCGCTTCCATACAGACATACATCAAATAGTAAGATGCAACTTCACACACACAAACCTATCTTGAGATCTGCACACTAGACTTAGGTTTTCGCATAAATCATGCACTGTTGTCAATGGGGGATTTGCACAAAACATGGAGCTACGTGTGTGTATGTCAAGATAAGTTTGGGGTCCAACAGAAAGCAGTTGAGAGGCAGGGGCTCGAACCATAGAGAAGTTGTCCTGTTTAATGATGCTGACGTTGGCTCCAGTGATGGTGATGTGGGAGATTTCCGGGAAGTCGCAGAAAGACGTCCATGTGTCAGAGGATTTAGGTTCTTGCTGGAGGGGTGATTGCTTCACACTTTTACGATTCCCTAAGTAATCGTTCCCAAAGTAACTGTTGGCCTGGGCCTAGAATGGATAGACACAATTTACAGAGCATCCCACAGAAGGCATACTACGAAAAACACACAAAGGCAACTCACAGCCTGATAGACATCCAATGAGACAGACAGACATACCTTCTGCACTGTGATCTTCCTCCACTGAATCCCCTTGGTACCAGACACCATGACCTCATGCATGACCTGAGGGTCAACGTTCTCAGGGTCAGAGGCCCCGCGGGCGTGGCTGGAGTTGAGGTAGGAGCCGCTCCCGTCGCCCCCGTCCGTCCTCAGCTCCAGGTGAGCCGTGAGGAAGGTCTCGGTGCCGAAGCGGGGGGCTAGGTGCTCCAGAGTAGACAGGTATTTATACATGACCTCCTGGGAGCCCAGGCGTCCTAAGTCCACAGTGTGCTCCTGGAAGGTCCTCACAAAGTCAGCAAACACACGCCGGATACGGATCTTGGTCAGGAAGTTGTCCCTCGCTATGTGTTTGGAGAAGGATCTCGGAATGCAGCGCAGGAAGCTACAGTATGGCAAGGGGAATATGGAAGTAAATCAAAACATTACGGCTGTGTTTGTAAAGGCACTAGTTTTCCTATATAATGCACTAGTTTTGATAGTGAATAAGGTGCCATTTTCAACACAGCCTCAGACTATAGTAATATCTGAAACCTTGTCAAAGCCCTTCCGAAAACAATGCACCCATCCCCTCTGACTCATGGCTTACCTGACAGACTTGGCCACTTCCTGTAGCGTGCATCCTGAGCACAGGGCCTGATGAGAGAGGTGCAGCACAGCCATCCCCAGACTCTCATTCTTAAAGCGACTCAACTCTTCCTTTCCTTGAGCATCCTCCATCGGCGTGACATCATTCACAAAATCAAACTTTGCCTAAGAGAAACAAAAGGGAAATGTTTTATTTATTTAACCTTTATTTAACCAGGAAGGGCTCATTGAGATTTAAAATCTCTTTTTCAAGAGCGTCCTGGCCAAGATAGGCAGCGCCAAGTCATTACAAAAATTACAGACAAACAACATGAAAAACTACAAGTAATCTAGTAAAAACCATAGAATTCACAAGAGTATAACAAAATCAAAAACAGCAAATTAAAAACATTGACAGGTCAGGGAATCAGACTCAAGATCATTCATCAGTGATTTAAAAATACCAATCGGGACAAGTTCTTCCAGTTTAAAAGTATTTTGTAAGGTGTTCCAAGACGATGGCGCAGAGTACATAAAAGCCCTTTTACCAAATTCAGTTCGGACATTTGGAACAGTTAGCAGGATAAAGTCCAGCGAACGAAGAGAGTACCCACCACATTTCTTAACAATAAAAATGGCCAAATAAAATGGTAGTAAACCCAAAATGACTTGTTTCACAATATGAAAATGTCCGTGTGACAGGAATATTATGTTAATGCACACTTCCACAGGAATATATGAATACAAACACATTTTGGATAAAACACGCCTCATTCTGAAACTCACCTGGCAGAAGAGGTATTCCAGGGAGGTCATTTCTAGTAGAGGTGAGCCCCCGTGCTCTGTCCCTGACCGTGGGGCATATCGCACCACTGACGGCTCCTTCTCACTCAACCCATGCCAGTTCCGAAAGTAAAACCTGGGAACAGAAAGATCAAATTCCCTATATAAATATGCCTGTACATAAAAGCATACAGTGCATCGTCTCCCCATACAGACCAATTCTAACTCTCTCACACACACACACACACACACACACACACACACACACACACACACACACACACACACACACACACACACACACACACACACACTATAAAAACAGTTGGCTGGTATGCCCTCGCCCTTCTGAACGGTCGGCTGTGAATGCCCTCACCCGCTAGCACAATTATGCTGACTGGGATTTGGGTTCTGATCCTCCACAGGATGTCCATACAGAACAATGCTGATGCTTCTCTGGGTTCTGATCCTCCACAGGATGTCCATACAGAACAATGCTGATGCTTCTCTGGGTTCTGATCCTCCACAGGATGTCCATACAGAACAATGCTGATGCTTCTCTGGGTTCTGATCCTCCACAGGATGTCCATACAGAACAATGCTGATGCTTCTCTGGGTTCTGATCCTCCACAGGATGTCCATACAGAACAATGCTGATGCTTCTCTGGGTTTTGACCCTCCACAGGATGTCCATACAGAACAATGCTGATGCTTCTCTGGGTTCTGACCCTCCACAAGATGTCCAGTCCGAACAATTTTTTTATTTATTTATTTTATTTCTCTTTTATTTAACCAGGTAGGCCAGTTGAGAACAAGTTCTCATTTACAACTGCGACCTGGCCAAGATAAAGCAAAGCAGTGCGACAAAAACAACAACACAGAGTTACACAAACAAACGTACAGTCAATAACACAAAAGAAAAGAAAAACCTATGTACAGTGTGTGCAAATGTAGAAGAGTAGGGAGGTAGGCAATAAATAGGCCCTAGAGGCGAAAATAATTACAATTTAGCATTAATACTGGTGTGATAGATGTGCAGATGATGATGTGCAAGTAGAGATACTGGGGCGCAAAAGAGCAAGAGGGTAATAATATGGGGATGAGGTAGTTGGGTGTGCTATTTACAGATGGGCAGTGTACAGGTACAGTGATCGGTAAGCTGCTCTGACAGCTGATGCTTAAAGTTAAAGAGGTGTCATGGAAAATTGCAAGATTATGTTATAATGCTTGTATTGTATTATAATGGTTGTAATATTCGACAGAATAGAGTATTCTGTTAACTATTGTGTGTGTGTTCTACTGAGGATTGGCCTCTATGAGATAGCACTGACAGAGGAAATTTACGATGTCTTTGGGTAATAACGCCTAAAAGAGCATTCCAGAGAACATGAGCTAATGGTTCTGTTCTATACCGTACCAGGGAGAGACGGTTCCAGTTTGGAGTAGGAGGACCAGATACTGGTCTATACAATGAACACTGTTGATACAGCAGTTGTTGCTGTCTGCTATGCTTTATAGATATCTTTCATACAAAACTTAACCTTGTGACCCATTCTATGTATCTGTGGTTCGTCATGTACGTTGAGAGGGGTGTATCTTGGCTATAAAAGCTCTTTGTACTTTTGTGTTGACACTTTTCAATGGTTCATTAGAGATAGCGCATCATTGAAAGTCAAAGTGCTTTTGCAAAAGCATCTTAATTATTAAAGATGTAGTATTAAGTATAACTCTGACTGGTGTGTGAAGTTTGTAACTCTCCTCATTTGGTAATGCAGAAATTAGCCACCACAAAGGGAGACATAAGATGCATTTTGTTCCAATCATTGGC
Organism: Salmo trutta; assembly: GCF_901001165.1. NCBI lineage: Eukaryota > Metazoa > Chordata > Actinopteri > Salmoniformes > Salmonidae > Salmo > Salmo trutta. The sequence goes on from NC_042957.1 coordinate 51,694,621, forward strand.
AGCAGAGAACTGGAAGGAAAGGCGGCCAAACGAGGAATTGGCTTTGGGGGTGACCAGTGAAATATACCTGCAGGAGCGCGTGCTACGGGTGGGTGTTGCTATGGTGACCAGTGAGCTGAGATAAGGCGGGGCTTTACCTAGCGAAGACTTATAGATGACCTGGAGCCAGTGGGTTTGGCAACGGATATGTAGTGAGGGCCAGCCAACGAGAGCATACAGGTCGCAGTGGTGGGTAGTATATGGGGCTTTGGTGATAAAGCGGATGGCACTGTGATAGACTGCATCCATCACAGAATGCTGATGCTTCTCTGGGTTCTGACCCTCCACAGGATGTCCGGTCAGAACAATGATGCTTCTTTTTTCAGGGTTTTAATTTACTTTTCCTCTTCACACACTTCTGGTCATATAACATGAATCTAGACTGGGAGTAAATCTGGGTGGAATAGTACTTGTGTTATTCCCGAATGAATTGTGGTTATTTTGATGCACGCACCACATTCAGGTATTCTTGTTGCTGTCCACAATAAAAATTGACCTCAGAAATGTGCATCTTCTTTCTTCGGACAAAGATAACACTCTAACCTGAGTGGGTGCAGTGTCTAGTTGCGCCTTTCCAAGAGCTCTGATTGGTTGGGAACGGCAGAGCTAACTAAGGTAGGCTGAACTGCCAAACTAATGGGACTCAAGGGAAAATGAAGGGAGTGTGAGGGAAATGTAGGTTGAAAGGAGGGGACGGGATGGCCTATTTTTTAAACACACACACACACACACACTAACCTCATGCGATAATGGAGTGTCAGGCTTGTCTGCTCTTCTGGGTTGAAAAAATGGTTGGGACTGTACCAGCAGTGGGATTCAGGGTCATACAGGGAAAACAGGACATGGCACAGTGGAGTGATACCTAGGGGGACAGATATATAGGTTACGCACACCTTAGATACACCCTTTCAATGACATACAGTGCATTCAGAAAGTACACAGACCTTCACTTTTTCCACATTTTGTTACGGTACAGCCTTATTCTAAAGTGGATTAAATAAAAAAAAATGTCCTCAACAATCTACACACAAAACCCCATAATGACAAAGTGAAAATGGTTTTTTAGACATTTTTGCTAATGTAAAAACAAAAAACTCTAATACCTTATTTACATAAGAATTCAGACCCTTTGCTTTGAGACTCGAAATTGAGCTCAGGTGCATCCTGTTTCCATTCATCATCTTTGAGAAGTTTTATACAACTTGATTGGAGTCCACCTGTGGTAAATTCAATTGATTGGACATGATTTGGAAAGGAACACACCTGTCTATATAGGGTCCCACAGTTGACAGTGCATGTCAGAGCAAAAACCAAGCCATGAGGTCGAAGGAATTGTACATAGAGCTCCGAGACAGGCTTGTGTTGAGGCACAGATTTGGGGAAGGGTACCAAAACATTTCTGCAGCATTTTAGGTCCCCAAGAACACAGTGGCCTCCATCATTCTTAAATGGAAGAAGTTTGGAAACAGGACTCTAGGACTATTCCTAGAGCTGGCCACCCGGCCAAACTGAGCAATCGGGGGAGTAGGGCCTTGGTCAGGGAGGTGACCAAGAACCCGATGGTCACTCTGACAGAGCTCTAGAGTTCCTCTGTGGAGATGGGAGAAACTTCCAGAAAGACAACCATCTCTGCAGCAATCCACCAATCAGGCCTTTGTGGTAGAGTGGCCAGATGGAAGCCACTTCTCAGTAAAAGGCACATGAAATCCTGCTTGGATTTGCCAAAAGGCACCTAAAGACTCTCAGACCATGAGAAACAAGATCCTCTGGTCTGATGAAACCAAGACTGAACTCTTGGGCCTGAATGCCAAGCATCACGTTTGGAGGAAACCTGGCACCCTCCCTACGGTGAAGCATGGTGGTGGCAGCATTATGCTGTAGGGATGTTCTTCAGCAGCAGGGACTGGGAGACTAGTCAGGATCGAGAGAAAGATGAACGGAGCAAAATACATTGTTGATGAAAACCTGCTCCAGAGCGCTCAGGACCTCAGACTGGGGTGAAGGTTCACCTTCCAACAGGACAACGACTCTAAGCACACAGCCAAAACAATGCAGGAGTAGCTTCGGGACAAGTCTCTGAATGTCCCGATTGAACATCTCTGGAAAGACTTGAAAATAGCTGTTCCGCGACACTCCCCATCCAACCTGACAGAGCTTGAGAGGATCTGCAGAGAAGAATGGGAGGAACTCCCCTGATACTGGTGTGCCACGCTTGTAGCGTCATACCCAAAAACACCCGAGGCTGTAATTGCTGACAAAGGTGCTTCAACAAAGTACTGAGTAAAGGGTCTAAATACTTGTATAAAAAAACTGCGGAAATATCAAATTTACATATTTGCAAGCATTTCTAAAAACCTGTTTTTGCTTAATCATTATGGGGTAATGTGTGTAGATTTATGAGGAAAATAAACTATTTAATCCATTTTAGAATAAGGCTGTAACGTAACATTTTGAAAAAGTGACGGGGTCTGAATACTTTCCCGAATGCCCTGTAAAACCCAGATGCCTGGAGTCATCAACTCAAACACACCCTTATGTGCCAGGCTACCAATGTCCTCAAACATGAGGAAACAGAACACCACACAGCTAACCTGAGAGCCCTAAATTCAGTCTCAATATTCACACAAAATATTGTTTCTGTTTCATTAAAACAATAAATGGCACTTGTTCTTACCCACAGTCTGTGCTGCAGAGATTGAAAGCTCCTCAGCTGTCACTTTACCCTCTGTGTGGGTCAGATAGCCCTCCCCTCCCTTGGTCCAAAACAGATAGACATGGACGCCTGGTCCCTGAGGAGGCTCACACTGGCCTGTGGATGACCCTGTTCTGGTACTCTTGGAGCGGCCACTTCGAGACATCATGGACCAGGCTGGGTCACTACACCTGTCACAGGGAGGAAGTAAGAGAAAAGTATTTCACTCTAATCAATTACATGGTAACAAATCCAGAGAACAATTAAGGACATGCGTTTTATACATGGGTTTTGTTAATATCAACAACAAAAATTATACTCAAATACAATGTAAGCCTTATTGTAGCAAGTAAGCACATCTGGATCAAATAGATCTGTTACCGTGTAATTGTTCAGCATTATTACCATGTTCTGAGAACTCGCGATATGATCCAATATTTTCTAGTAAGGCCTTCCGGGTATTGCACATGAACATCAGTAAAGACGAAAATGTAACGATAACATGACACGAAAATCCGGATATAATTTATCCAATGTTTCCACATTTTCCAAATCTATCTCACTAATACATTAATCACTTCGTCATCGAACTGATTGCTCACGGATATGGTGGAATAATGCCTACTGTGTACTGTAAACAATTGTAAACCAGAGGCATAAAGCCCACTTCCTATAATACTGATATAGTATGCTTTATCCGCCAATGCTGGAATAAACCCGGGTATTTCTAAATTGTATTGCACATTTGTCAAACTACAGGTTTCTTACCATTTAGTTGCGTCCCTAAAACGTGTAGTTAGAAAATCCAATGCAGGTTGAACCGAAGTCCACTCTTCGTATGACTGATTTTCTAATGCGTGTTTCCCCTACTCCTACGCATTCCCGAGAAGCGCATAGATAGAGAAGTCAGCTACAAGACGAAAACACCGAAAGACACTTTTGGCCACTCCCCTTGAACCAGCTGTACTACAGTACGCTTGTGGGATAGCTCAAATCAAGTCGTATTTATCACATGCGTCGAATACAACAGTTGTAGACCTTATCGTGAAATGCTTACTTACAAGCCCTTAACCAACATTGCAGTTCAAGAAATACACTACCCTTCAAAAGTTTGGGGTCACTTATGCATTTCTTTGTTTTCCATGAAAACATACATGAAATGAGTTGCAAAATGAATAGGAAATAAAGTCAAGACGTTGACAAAGTTATAAATAATGATTTTTAATTGAAATAATAATTGTGTCGTTCAAACTGCTTTCATCAAAGAATCCTCCATTTGCAGCAATTACCGCCTTGCAGACCTTTGGCATTCTAGTTGTCAATTTGTTGAGGTAATCTGAAGAGATTTCACCCCATGCTTCCTGAAGCATCTCCCACAAATTGGATTGGCTTGATGGGCACTTCCTACAGTACCATATGGCCAAGCTGTACCCACAACAGCTCAATAGGGTTGAGATCCAGTGACTGCTGGCCACTCCTTACAGACAAAATACCAGCTGACTGCTTCTTCCCTAAATAGTTATTGCATAGTTTGGAGCTGTGCTTTGGGTCATTGTCCTGTCGTATGAGGAAATTGGCTCCAATAAAGCGCCATCCACAGGGTACAACCTGTACAGATCTCCCACTTTACCACCACCAAAGCACCCCCAGACCATCACATTGCCTCCACCATGCTTGACAGATGGCGTCAAGCACTTCTCCAGAATCTTATCTGCATCTCACAAATGTTCTTTTTTTTTTTTTTTTTTTTGGATCCGAACATCTCAAACTTAGATTTGTCTGTCCATAACACTTTTTCCAATCTTCATCTGTCCAGTGTCTGTTCTTTTGCCCATTTTTTATTTTTATTGGCCAGTCTGAGATATGGCTTTTTCGTTGCAACTCTGCCTAGAGGGCCAGCATCCCGGAGTCGCGTCTTCACTGTTGACTTTGAGACTGGTGTTTTGCGGGTACTATTTAGTGAAGCTGCCAGTTGAGGACTTGTGAGGCATCGGTTTCTCAAACTAGACTGTAATGCACTTGTCCTCTTGCTCAGTTGTACACCATGGCCTCCCACTCCTCTTTCTATTCTGGTTAGAGCCAGTTTGCGCTGTTCTGTGAAGGGAGTAGTACATAGCGTTGTACGACATTTTCAGTTTCTTGTCAATTTCTCGCATGGAATAGCCTTCATTTCTCTGAACAAGAATAGACTGACGAGTTCCAGAAGAAAGTTCTTTGTTTCTGGCCATTTTGAGCCTGTAATCGAACGCACAAATGCTGATGCTCCAGATACTCAACTAGTCTAAAGAAGGCCAGTTTTATTGCTTCTTTAATCAAAACAACAGTTTTCAGCTGTGCTAACATAATTGCAAAAGGGTTTTCTAATGATCAATTAGCCGTTTAAAATGATAAACTTGGATTAGCTAACACAACGTGTCATTGGAACACAGGAGTGATGGTTGCTGATAATGGGCCTCTGTATGCCTACAGTGAGGGAAAAAAGTATTTGATCCCCTGCTGATTTTGTATGTTTGCCCACTGATAAAGAAAGGATCAGTATAATTTTAATGGTAGGTTTATTTTAACAGTGAGAGACAGAATAACAACAAAAATATCCAGAAAAACACATGTCAAAATGTTATAAATTGATTTGACCCCCTCTCAATCAGAAAGATGTCGCTCCCAGGTGTCTTTTATACAGGTAACGAGCTGAGATTAGGAGCACACTCTTAAAGGGAGTGCTCCTAATCTCAGTTTGTTACCTGTAAAAAAGACATGTCCACAGAAGCAATCAATCAGATTCCAAACTCTCCACCATGGCCAAGACCGAAGAGCTCTCCAAGGATGTCAGGGACAAGATTGTAGACCTACACATGGCTGGAATGGGCTACAAGACCATCGCCAAGCAGCTTGGTGAGAAGGTGACAACATTTGGTGCGATTATTCGCAAATGGAAGAAACACAAAAGAACTGTCAATATCCCTCGGCCTGGGGCTCCATGCAAGATCTCACCTCGTGGGGTTGCAATGATCATGAGAACGGTGAGGAATCAGCCCAGAACGACACGGGAGGATCTTGTCAATGATCTCAAGGCAGCTGGGACCATTGTCACCAAGAAAACAATTGGTAACACACTACGCCGTGAAGGACTGAAATCCTGCAGCGCCCGCAAGGTCCCCCTGCTCAAGAATACATATACATGCCCGTCTGAAGTTTGCCAATGAACATCTGAATGATTCAGAGGACAACTGGTGAAAGTGTTGTGGTCAGATGAGACCAAAATGGAGCTCTTTGGCATCAACTCAAGTCGCCGTGTTTGGAGGAGGAGGAATGCTGCCTATGACCCCAAGAACACCATCTCCACCGTCAAACATGGAGGTGGAAACATTATGCTAAGGGGGTGTTTTTATGCTAAGGGGACAGGACAACTTCACCGCATCATTTGGCGGGGCCATGTACTGTCAAATCTTGGGTGAGAACCTCCTTCCCTCAGCCAGGGCATTGGAAATGGGTCGTGGATGGGTATTCCAGCATGACAATGACCCAAAACACACGGCCAAGGCAACAAAGGAGTAGCTCAAGAAGAAGCACATTAAGGTCCTGAAGTGGCCTGGCCAGTCTCCAGACCTTAATCCCATAGAAAATCTGTGGAGGGAGCTGAAGGTTCGAGTTGCCAAACGTCAGCCTCGAAACCTTAATGACTTGGAGAAGATCTGCAAAGAGGAGTGGGACAAAATCCCTCCTGAGATGTGTGCAAACCTGGTGGCCAACTACAAGAAACATCTGACCTCTGTGATTGCCAACAAGGGTTTTGCCACCAAGTACTAAGTCATGTTTTGCAGAGGGGTCAAATACTTATTTCCCTCATTAAAATGGAAATCATTTTATAACATTTTTGACATGCGTTTTTCTGGATTTTTTTGTTGTTATTCTGTCTCTCACTGTTCATATACACCTACCATTAAAATGATAGACTGATCATTTCTTTGTAAGTGGGCAAACTTACAAAATCAGCAGGGGATCAAATACTTTTTTCCCCCCACTGTATGTAAACTCAGCAAAAATAGAAACGTCCCTTTTTCAGGACCCTGTCTTTCAAAGATAATTAGTAAAAATCCAAATAACTACACAGATCTTCATTGTAAAGGGTTTAAACACTGTTTCCCATGCTTGTTCAATGAACCATAAACAATTAATGAACATGCACCTGCGGAACAGTCATTAAGACACTAACAGCTTACAGACGGTAGGCAGTTAAGGTCACAGTTATGAAAACTTAGGACACTAAAGAGGCCTTTCTACTGACTCTGAAAAACACCAAAAGAAAGATGCCCAAAATTCCTGCTCATCTGCATGAACATGCCTTAGGCATGCTGCAAGGAGGGATGAGGACTGCAGATGTGGCCAGGGCAATATATTGCAATGTCCGTGCCTTGAGACGCCTAAGACAGCACTACAGGGAGACAGGACGGATAGCTGATCATCCTCGCAGTGGTAGACCACGTGTAACAACACCTGCACAGGATTGGTATATCCGAACATCACGGGACAGGTACAGGGTGGCAACAACAACTGCCCGAGTTACACCAGGAATCCCTCCATCAGTGCTCAGACTGTCCGCAATAGGCTGAGAGAGGCTGTACTGAGGGCTTGTAGGCCTGTTGTAAGGCAGGTCCTCACCAGACGTCACCGGCAACAACGTCACCTATAGGCACAAACCCACCGTCGCTGGACCAGACAGGACTGGCAAAAAGTGTTCTTCACTGACGGGTTGCGTTTTTGTCTCACCAGAGGTGATGGTCGGATTCGCGTTTATCGTCTAAGGAATGAGCGTTACACCGACGCCTGTACTCTGGAGCAGGATCGATTTGGAGGTGGAGGGTCCGTCATGGTCTGGAGCAGTGTGTCACAGCATCATCGGACAGAGCTTGTTCTCATTGCAGGCAATCTCAACGCTGTGCGTTACAGGGAAGACATCCTCCTCCCTCATGTGGTACCCTTCCTGCAGGCTCACCCTGACATGACCCTCTAGCATGATAATGCCACCAGCCATACTGCTCGTTATGTGCGTGATTTCCTGCAAGACAGGAATGTCAGTGTTCTGCCATGGCCAGCAAAGAGCCTGGATCTCAATCCCATTGAGCACGTCTGGGACCTGTTGGATCGGAGGGTGAGGGCTAGGGCCATTCCCCCCATAAATGTCTGGGAACTTGCTGGTGCCTTGGTGGAAGAGTGGGGTAACATCTCACAGCAAGAACTGGCAAATCTGGTGCAGTCCACGAGGAGGAGATGCACTGCAGTACTTAATGCAGCTGGTGGCCACACCAGATACTGACTTACTTTTGATTTTAACCCCCCCCCCCTTTGTTCAGGGACACATTATTCCATTTCTGTTAGTCATTTTCTTTCAAAAACAAGGCCATTTCTAAGTGACCCCAAACTTTTGAACGGTAGGGTAGGTGTAGACCTTATCGTGAAATGCTTACTTACAAGCCCTTAACCAACAGTGCAGTTCAAGAAATAGTTAAGAAAATATTTACTAAATAAAATAGTAAAAATAAAGAAGTAACACAGTAGAATTACATAATAATAACGAGGCTATATACAGGAGGCAAGGGTACCGAGTAAATGAGCAGGGGGTACAGGTTAGTCGAGGTAATTTGTACATGTAGGTAGGGGAAAGTGACTTTGCAAAGATGATAAACAGCAAGTAGCATCAGTGTCAAAACAAAAGCTGGGGTCAATGTAAATAGTAACCTTTTGAGGATCTGGGGACCCATGCCAAACTGTTTCAGTCTCCTGAGGGGAAAAAGAAGTTGTCGTGCCCTCTTCACGACTGTCTTGGTGTGTTTGGACCATATTAGTTTGTTGCACTAAGCATTATAATGCAATGGAAGACAGGTGAAATGATCTTACAATGTTTCTAATAAATCTCAATTCAATAACACCCTATCCTGACTCATGTAAACCACATCAGTGTTATTTTTAATAGCAAATAATACTCATAAAAGTGATTCTCCCATCAACTTAAAAGTTGATAGGAGGTGACAACTGCTGGTCAAATTAAGGAGAGAAAACAATGAGCAAAAAGGTCATAAGGGGCCAGTACACTGGATTCAAAATGTCACATGTTGATATGATTCAATTTCAACCTCAGTTACTAGGCTATCCCACGTTACATCACTATGTATAATTCTATCACATCAAGAACTAAAATCCTGCCATGCCTATCCCTATACATGTAGAACCAGTAGTGAGACTATTGAATGAAAAAGAGAAACAATGTTCCCCAGCAACTGAAAGCACACAAATACAAGGTAAACAACAGATTGGCTGGCTGGCTGACACACACACCCAAAGAGACTATGTACAGGCACACACATGTTTAAGAACACAGCTTTACGAATAAGGCCCAAGCAAGAATTATGTTTAAAAAAAGAAAAGCATTCAGGAAGTGATATTGGTGTGATACTGTTGTCCACAAAGAGTGGACATCACCACAGAGAGGTTACATTGTTCCAAAGCGTTAAGGAGAAATTCATGAACAAACATTGGGAGTAGCAATAGAAGTGATGACTACATAGAGGAAAATATCATCATCGTAAAGTCAATTCATGTCAATCATTCGATCTTCTGTTCACCCATCTCCTTATTCAGCTCTTCATAAGTAGCGTCTTCCTCCTTGTCGTCTCCCTCGTCTTCCCGTGAGTTAGGGACCCAGAGGCCAGAGTCAATGCATCTCTTCATGTGGACCTTAGCCTCCTGACGGGTGGGAACAATGACATTCAGAGCACCAGTTTATAACAACTTCAGGAGGTTTTATGTCACTATTCAGTGTGCCTTTACATTTGCCCTGAGCATGTGGAAGACAATATTACAAAAGAAACACAGGAATGGATTTGGTTTTGTAACCTACCGTTGGGTCCAGCTTAGTGATGACAGTCTGCAACATTGCAATGTCCTTCTCGTCAAAACATTTCTGCATCTCCTACAAAAAGGACAAAATATTTTTATTTATTTCACCTTTATTTAACCTGGTAGGCTAGTTGAGAACAAGTTCTCATTTACAACTGCGACAAGCGAGCTGAGATACGGTGACAAGCGAGCTGAGATAACGCGGGCTTTACCTAGCAAAGACTTATAGATGACCTGGAGCCAGTGGGTTTGGCGACGAATATGAAGGGCCAGCCAACGAGAGCATAGAGGTCGCAGTGGTGGGTAGTATATGGGGCTTTGGTGACAAAACGGATGTCAGTGTGATAGACTGCATCCAGTTTGCCGTGAGTGTTGGAGGCTATTTTGTAAATGACATCGCCGAAGTCAAGGATCGGAAGGATAGTCAGTTTTGTTTTACGAGGGTGTCTGGCAGCATGAGTGAAGGATGCTTTGTTGCGAAATAGGAAGCCGATTCTAGATTTAATTTTGGATTGGAGATGCTTAATGTGAGTCTGGAAGGAGAGTTTACAGTCTAACCAGACACCTAGGTATTTGTAGTTGTCCACATATTCTAAGTCAGAACCGTCCAGAGTAGTGATGCTGGACAGGCAGGCAGGTGTGGGCAGCGATAGGTTGAAGAGCATGCATTTAGTTTTACTTGCATTTAAGAGCAGTTGGAGGCCACGGAAGGAGAGTTGTATGGCATTGAAGCTCGTCTGGAGGTTAGTTAACACAGTGTCCAAAGAAGGGCAAAAAGTATACAGAATGGTGTCGTCTGCGTAGAGGTGGATCAGAGAATCAGCAGCAGCAAGAGCGACATCATTGACGTATACAGAGAAAAGAGTCGGTCCAAGGATTGAACCCTGTGGCACCCCCATAGAGACTGCCAGAGGTCCGGACAACAGGCCCTCCGATTTGACACACTGAACTCTGTCTGAGAAGTAGTTTGTGAACCAGGCGAGGCAGTCATTTGAGAAACCAAGGCTGTTGAGTCTGCCGATAAGAATGTGGTGATTGACAGAGTTGAAAGCCTTGGACAGGTCGATGAGTACAGCTGCACAGTATTGTCTCTTATCGATGGCGGTTATGATATCGTTTAGGACCTGAGCGTGGCTGAGGTGCACCCATGACCAGCTCGGAAACCAGATTGCATAGCGGAGAAGGTAAGGTGGGATTCTAAATGGTCGGTGATCTGTTTGTTAACTTGGCTTTCGAAGACCTTTGAAAGGCAGGGTAGGATAGATATAGGTCTGTAGCAGTTTGGGTCTAGAGTAGAGGTCGACTGATTAATCAGAATGGCCAATTAATTAGGGTCGATTTCAAGTTTTCATAACAATCGGAAATCGGTATTTTTGGACACCGATTTGGCCGTTTTTTTTTCTTCAGACCTTTATTTAACAGGCAACTCAGTTAACCTCTTACGACACCAATCGCATAGGGCGCAGTATTGTCACTTTCGGATGAAATACGTGCCCATATTAAACTGCCTCCTACTCAAACTCAGAAGCTAGGATATGCATATTATTAGTAGATTTGGATAGAGAACACTCTGAAGTTTCTAAAACTGTTTGAATGATGTCTGTGAGTATAACAGAACTCATATGGCAGGCAAAAACCTGAGAAAAATCCTACCAGGAAGTGGAAATCTGATGTGTGGAATCTTTCCAAGTCATTGCCTATCTAACACACAGTGACTAAGGATTCATTTAGCACTTCCTAAGGCTTCCACTAGATGTCAACAGTTTTTAGAACCTTGTTTCAGCCTTTTGCAGTGAACAGAGAGCGAACAAGAAGGCTGGGAAGTTGTTGACTCAGGGAAGGACATCAGTTCATTGGCGCGCATTCACGTGAGGAGGTAGCTGTGTTCCATAACATTTTTCTTGACATTGGAATCGTCCGGTTGGAATATTATTGAAGTTTGACGTTAAAAAGGCCCTAAAGATTGATGCTTTACAACGTTTGACATGTTTGAACGAACGTAAATATAACTTTTTTTTACTTTTCGTCATGACATTTTCCGTGCGCTTCCTACATTTGGAGTAGATAACTGAACACGCAAACAACAAGGAGCTATTTGGACATAAATTATGGACTTTATCATACAATACAACATTTATTGTGGACCTGGGATTCCTGGAAGTGCCTTCTGATTAAGATCATCAAAGGTAAGTGAATATTTCTAATGCTATTTATGATTTTAGATGACTCCAAAATGGCAGGTATCTGTATTGTCTAGTGTATTTTTCTGAGCGCAGTACTCAGATTATTGCAAAGTGTGCTTTCCCCGTGAAGCTTTTTTAAAAATCTGTCACAGCGGTTGCATAAAGGAGATGTTCATCTATAATTCTTTGAATAACAGTTTAATATTTTATCAACGTTTATGATGAGTATTTTTGTCAATTGTTGTGCTGATCCACCGGCAGTATTGGAGGGAAAATATTTTCTGAACGTCACGCGCCAATGTAAAATGCTGTTTTTGGATATAAATATGAACTTAATCGAACAAAAAATGCATGTATTGTGTAACATGATGTCCTAGGAGTGTCATCTGATGAAGATCGTCAAAGGTTAGTGCTTCCTTTAGCTGTGTTTTGGGTTTTTGTGATGCATCTAGTTGCTTGGAAAATGGCTGTGTGGTTATTTTTGTCTATGTACTCTCCTAACATAATCTAACGTTTTGCTTTCGCTGTAAAGCCTTTTTGAAAATCGGACAACGCGGTTCGATTCAGGAGAAGTGTATCTTTAAAATGGTTTAAAATAGTCGTATGTTTGAGAAATTGAAATGATTAGATTTGTGGTTTTGAATTTGGCGCTCTGATTTTTCACTGGCTATTGTCAAACTCGGTGTCGTATGAAGTTTTAAGAACACATTCTTATTTTCAATGACGGCCTAGGAACGGTGGGTTAACTGCCTTGTTCAGGGGCAGAATGACAGATTTGTACCTTGTCAGCTCGGGGATTCAATCTTGTAACCTTACGGTTAACTAGTCCAACGCTCTAACCACCTGCTTTACATTGCACTCCACGAGGAGCCTGCCTGTTACGCGAATGCAGTAAGAAGCCAAGGTAAGTTGCTAGCTAGCATTTAACTTATCTTATAAAAGACAATCAATCATAATCACTAGTTAACGACACATGGTTGATGATATTACTAGTTTATCTAGCCTGTCATGTGTTGCATATAATCGCTTAGGTACACGTTGCTCCAACCATAAACATCAACGCCTTTCTTAAAATCAACACACAAGTATATATTTGTAAACCTGCATATTTAGTTAATATTGCCTGCTAACATGAATTTCTTTTAACTAGGGAAAATGTGTCACTTCTCTTGCAAACAGAGTCAGGGTATAAGCAGCAGTTTGGGCTGCCTGGCTCGTTGCGAACTGTGAAGACTATTTCTTCCTAACAAAGACAGCCGACTTCACCAAACGGGGGATGATTTAACAAAAGCGCATTTGCGAAAAAAGCCCAATCGTTGCACGACTGACCCTAACCATAAACATCAAGGCCTTTCTGATAAGTGAAATAAATGATCATAGGTAAATGAGTAAAGAATCCACTCTGAAACGTATCTAATTAGTAATTAGTAGTTGATGTAGAATGTATAATGAATAGTTAAAGTACTGAATGTAAGTCCCATAAAGGTCTAGTAGAGGCTGGAGAGGGAGAGAAGTGTGTGTGTGTGTGTGGGGGGGGGGGGGGGGTAATATAAAAGGCTGTGTGAATTGTATGAATTTTAGAGCTCTCATAAATAAACGTTTTGACCATTGTTGGCTGGGTCTCCGTCTGCTTCATTCAACCAGAATCTTACACACTCTGGTGGGGCACACTGAGTAGTTTAATTGAAGTTCAGTTTAAGAACATTGATAACTTCATTCCCATAACAATTAGGTCCTTCAGCCGGAATCCAATACCTGTCCCTGTCTTGCTAAGGTAACGCGCCGAAAACCGTGCACGGGCGGGTCATTGACTCGTAAATTAAAGACCTGTCCCCTGAAATTGGGGTTCCATAACAGGCCGGTAAATATCTAAGGTCGAAAGAGACGGTGACGGAATCCAACCTACATTGCTTTTCCCAGCCTACAAGACAAAGGTCAGTAAATCTTTATTTACGAATTTGGGGGAATGATTTAAGATATCTTGGATTTGATGTTCTAAATACTTGGAATTTATCAATAATAGGAGCTTAGTTATTCTACACAGATTCACTAAGGTGTTTTTACTTTGTGTATTAACAAAATCGATAAGGGAGCATGTCCACGAAGACCTGAGGTACATGTGCACTTCCAGAAATAAAACTAGCTTAATAATTGAGGTCAGAGTTTTTCTTTGTGAAGTGGCCGAGAGGTTATTAAGAAGGGATATACAATAGGTGCTGTGAGATAGGACGGTGATTTTGTGCAAATAGGATAACTTAAATGGTTAATTAACGAGTGGTAAATTAACCATAGATCCGAATCAAGAGACATACCTAAATAAAGTCCTAAATTGAGGAGAGGCTATAAAATAGGTTTTGTGAAATAGGAAGTTAATTCTATGCGAACAAGATAACTCAAATGGTCAATTAACAAGAGTGAATTAACCATAGATCCGATTCAAAAGACAACACTGAAATAAAGTCCAAAAAGGAGGAGAGGCGAGAGCATTACATTAAACAAGACGAGGTAAATTAATTATAGATCCAAATTAACAGATTAGAAAGAAACAAAACAAGGTAAGATAATCATAGATCCAAATTAGTAGTTATAATAGATCAAAACCAGGTTAAAGTGAAAAGCAAATACACATAGATCGTGAGCATAGAGTGGGAGCACCCACATAGAGAGGAGTGACAAAATTCTAGATTGTGAGAAGAAGACAGTCAAAAGAAAGAGATACACATAGCAACACATAGACACATTGGGAAATTTCCATAGGGGTAAGAGGATAATTGCGTGTGAGATAGATAAGAGGGTCAAAAGCCATAGACATGTGAGACCTAATGGATCTATCAAAAGTCATAAAAGTAATTATTCTGGGATCATAGAGGAAATGACCAGTAGGTGAGAGATACACATAGAAGTAATTGAACCAGAGTTTTAAAAAAGCACATAGAAAAAGAAGATAATTCAGGATTCATACAAATAATTATTCTGAAATTCTAGGAAAGATTAACGGTAGGTATTTTTCAAAAGAGGTGAAGGATAATAACAGTAGAAAGCATACACATTGAAGTTAATAGCAAGTACATTTACACATTGAGGTTAATAGCAAGTATATATATTTTGTGAGAAGGAGCATAACAACGATAGTTACTGGATAACCATGGGTGGCAAATCCTCAAAGGAGGTGCAGGAATTAACGGGAGATGCACGATACATGGAGTTAAATGTTATAAAATAAATATTTATTTCGGTCCAATGTGGAGAAGGAAGAATGAATTTGACGGAAGTTTGGACGTAGAAAAGTTGGGAGTAATGATAAGAAAGATACATAAGGTATGTGGGGACGAGACAGGGAAACAGCAGGTCGAGGGTTAGACATAGCCAGGGTGTGGCTGTCTGAAGCCCGGACAAGAAGGCAAGAAGACAAGTGTAGAGAAAGAGAGAGAGAAGGTTTGAAGAAGGAGAGTAAATCGCAGGAGAAAGGCTTAGACATTTACATTAGGGCTATGTTCTGGAAATTGTATCGGTAGTACGTGCCTAATTTTACGACTACAGACATTTAGAAATAGGGTTGTTTGCGAGGAGTCTCCATAATTTCAATAGCGCATTGGTGGTTCAGTGGTAGAATTCTCGACGGCCAGGCGGTAGGCTCGGGTTCGTTTCTCAGCCTATGCATCAGTGGATTACAATTTGAGGTGCTGATTGTCATTCAACTGTTGGTATGTTTTGTCTGGAAAGATACGGTTGTTAGTGGTTGTTTAAGATATAAACCAAACGTTTTTTTTTTGATAGCTTGCTTGATAGCCTGTTTTGATAGCTTGTTTAGTTTAAATTGAAGAGACAGTTACCTAAATCTAAATAATTATAATGAGAGGATATGTTAGGGTTGAACTGGCTATTTGTTTGCATAACCTATATAATATACCGGGGAAGCTATGCTACAATATTAAGTATATAAACTACGGATAAGTCAACTGCTGAAGACAAGAACTACACCCGGCAACAGGAAGTGCGTCACGAGGATGCGACCAGCCTGCATGCCAGCGATAGGATGAGTAAGTTTAAACCACGCTCATCCTCACTCTGACAGGCCAGCAATGAGCGGGAACTATCTCTGTCAGAGTATATAAGGGAGAACAAAGGATGTGACGTCCTCTTCGCTGTCTGGCCCTGCGTGGTGTTACAGTGAGACCGTATATACGAACAACATATTTCCCATTCAAGTGTTTGCAATAATTAAAGAACAAAGAAAACATGAGTTACTCTTTGCTAAATAATTTGTTTTAATACCAGATTCGAATTGACGTGACCCGACAATTGGTGACCCCGACGTGATCTGGTATAGGAACTTCGCTGAGTATTGATCAGCCGATTGGACATCGCTGTCATGGGATGGTGTGTTTCACAAAAAGTCCAGACAACTAAAAAGAGGTAAGCAGACACCTATTGTTACAATAACTAAAGATCTGCATATTGGCTTTATCCAAATTACTTTTGTGAAGCACCTGATCGATGTAAGTGAACCAAATTATGAATTATTATGAGTAGATAAGAAATATTATAGAGTCATTATTGTGACATGCAAACCTGTGGTGAATGTGTTGTTAGTACCATGGTACCATAGAGTATTGGTCCACCGGCAAGATTCGTAAATATAAAGGTACGATTAGGTTCGAGGAATTACCCCGGCAAGGTGCGGGAAATTTTAGATAGAATACTGGGTGACCGGCAAGATTCGTAACTTCGAGGGTACGATTGGGTTCGGCGGAATAATTCTTAGGAAAGGAGGTGAGGTTGTAGGCGAGGTGAAAGAGGAATAATAAATTAGGAATTTAAAGGCAAGAGAATAATAGTATAATAAAACATTTGGAGATAAAATAATATGATAAATGTAGGTGTAGAATAAAAGGAGATGTATAGCTGATTGAATTTACAAACAAAAAGGCATCAAAGGGATTGGAGGAATATTTTAGATAGGACGATAATTATGGCTATTGGCAAGGCACATACTACGGGCGTGGCTAGGGTTGATAAGTATATGTTTTAAATGGTGGGGTAATGTTGGCTCTAACGGAAAGTTATTACTCGATTTGATATGCTATGGGTGTGGTTAGGTTTGGGAAAAAATATGTTTTAAATGATGGGTTATTGTTGGCTCTATTGGGGATTTATCAGTTGATTTGATGTTTAGTGTTTGACAAGGGTACAAGAACCAAGTTCAGATAGATGGGCTAGAGCGGGATAATTTATTAAATAATTTGATGTTTGATGTTGGACACTGTATAACACGAGTTTAAATAATTGGGTTGGAATCATTTGGAATAGTATTCGATTTGATGGTTGCTGTTTGACGTTATGAAACACGGGTTTAAATAATGGGGTTGAAATAATTTGGATTATTATTTGATTTGATGTTTGATGTTTGATTTATATTAAAGAACTCCGGTTCCAAATAATTAGGTTGAAATAAGCACCGAGTTCAACTAAATAGATTGAAACAATTTGGTTTAAATAAATAGGTTAACATACTTTAAATAACCAACGGATTATCAAATTGGTTAGAAATAAATACGAAAATAATACAGTAAAACAAAAACATGACTACCAGTGAAGAAGCGGAGAGGGTATTAAATGCTCTAAAATCCACGCTCTAAATAAATGGAGGGAAGGAATGGAAGAGACGAGGAGAGAAACTCTATATGGAATGGATAGAGGATGGTTGCGTATTGTCCCCCGATGGAGTTCCCACAGAAGGTGAGCCAGGTAGAATACTGGGAGCATTGAAGCGGAAAACTCAGAAAGCAGAGGGGGAATGGAAGAAAGCGGGAGAACCCAGAAAAGGTCAAATCAAGGAAGCAATGGAGAAAGCCAGACAGAAGGAGAGAATAGGACTGGCAATGATGGAGAAACTTAAGAAAATGGGGAAAGAAAAACAAAGTAACGAGGAGGAACTGGAAAAGACAGAGAGAAGGGAACCAAAGATACTGTGTGGAACATTCGCCGAATCCTATAGAATTGTAAACACCGAAAGGTGTCTTATTTTTAGGCTAAAGTGTTGAAAGAAGTATTTTATACATTTGGAGAAATACATGGTATTTTTTAAAGTCTTGGACATTTCATAAGCGTGAAGCCGAAAAGGAGAGAAAGTTGTAACATTGGTTTTAATCTTACGATAGAGGTAAGGCAGAACGCTGTTTGAAAAGAGGTAATGTTTTTCCCTACTGGTGAAAAGAGGAGAGTTGGGTGTGAGCGCTGGGCTATGTTTGGCTGGAAGGAAGCATTTTGTGATGTGATAAATTCTGGTTATTGATTCGTGGTTTGATTGTTTAGTAACACCAGTGAATTGAACGGGAAGTGAATGTATGCTAACATTATAATGTTTCCATTGCATGAAACAATGTCAGGTCAGAAAGGTGGATTGCAGGGTGAGTTTATTTTATTTCCTCAGGAACAGTGCAAATTAATCATAGTTGTGCGTGTGCCTGGCCGGCGTGCGCGTTCCTGTAGGATGTAGAGTCGCAAGCTAACTCGAGGACGCGCTCTTTGTATGGGGGGTGAGTGTAACCGCGGTGGTGCGCGCTAATAGCGTTTAAATTGGTGAGGTCAATCGCTCTGAGCCCTTGAAGTATAGTTTTGGTACCTCTGTAATAAAACAATTACATATGCGTTGGAAATTAGCTAGGTTGCATTTGGTTATTTGAAATACCTTTTTCATTTGCGTTTTAAATGTTGAAAGATTGGAGTCAATGGTTAAACAAATGAATTGGGTACCAGGACATGGTGATTTGATAGTAGTGCCCTGGGCGATAGATGGACAGTATGTCGAGAAAATCACACAGCTGTGTAATAATCTGAGGGACCACCATTACCGACATGCAGATTTCTCTAAGGTTCACGAGTGTAAACAAGAAGACAGTGAGAATATAAGCCAATACCTAGAGAGAGTAAAGGACGTGTTCAACGCAAATAGTGGGTTAATAGAACCCCCAGTAGTGGATGGATTTGATGCCCCGTAATATCAGCAATTAAAAATTGCTTTCCTCAGTGGAATGCGTCCCGAGATAAGTCGTGCCATCAAACAGAACCTCGTAGGGTGGGGGCTAGCAGATCTGAGGGAAGTAACAGAGGCAAGAGATGCCAGAGAGGGGGTTGAGACAAATACAGCGAGAAGAAGGTCAGGCGCCCACAGCCAGAAAAAGGAGCGCTTAGCTCTCTTTGGGAAAAATTCCTAGGGACAGGATATCTTAAAGGGGTATACACATGGCATTTTGGAAGTTTTGTTTTCTGAGTTTAAATTAAGCACGTGAAATTCTTTTGATAGGGAATGTTCTGGGAACTTGAGATACAAAATGTAGATAAAGTTCTTAGCTTTCATTTGTATAATGTAGTAAGAAAACCGATTCTGAAAAGGGGGTATGACTTTTGACCCCTCTGGTGACTTTTCCTTTGTGGTCTGATCAGCCGCAATGAAAAGCCATTTGGATGGTGAATTTAAGGTCATTGGTGATATTGATTTTAAGGAAATTTGTAGAACTAATAATTATGATGTAAAAAGTACCCCTGCTTATTAATCTGAACTACTCCACAAAGAAAATGTATTATACCCTTATCGTCATTCTGTCTTCTCATTGGTTCAAATTTTCAATTGTGTCTTAGAAGTTCTAAGATCACACACAGAGTTAGGAGAAGAACCGAGTACCAACAGGGTCCGGGGGTTACCTCCTTAACGAAGATTCCCTATCCCGACCGTTCCTCACTGTGGGTGCTCCTAGAGGTGTGAGTATGGGGTGGTACCTAGCAGAGAGACTAAGGGCAGGAGAGGGTTGGCGGTTTTTGGGAAGAGTAGAGACTCTGAGCTGCATCATAGTTTTGGTAACCTTTCTGATATATCCAGATCCACCACCTTCCGGAACTAATTAGATGACACCGTTGTCATTGAGAAGAAGTAAAAGATAAACTATATAATACACTGATGAGTGACTTACAGAATAAGGAGTCAAAGAAGATCAAGATGTAGGATTTAAGGTAAACATTAAACAACTTCCTGGGAAAGCAGACAACTGTACAGGGACTGGGTGGGTCAGATTGAGGTACTCGGCCAACCCACCTAGGTTCACTTAAATTCCTGATGAGCACCAGTGTTATAGATACAAGAATGGCACCGAGAACTTGGATGATTTTAATAGCTGGAAAGTAATTGTTAATGTGTCTGGCTTAGGTTTGAAAGATGAATAGAAAATTCTTAACCTCACAGCACCTATAACTGATGTAGGGTGGGCTATTACCAGCAAAGGACGCATACGACAGAAATTACCACAAAGGGTGGTTAGGAACTTGCGCCCTGGGGTTATTGGTACAACCAGTTCGAGTTAGTCATCAGAGGCCAGTTATAGGAGGCTAAAGTAGGCACAGGAGGAGTTTTGACCAGGATGGGAGTAGCTTTGACTAGATGGATGCTATTGGCATCCTCAGGGAAGCTCCAGATGAATACAAAGCTATGAATCAAATATGTGAAGGATTTAACACTACATTATTATGGTAGTTGACAATAAATAAAAATGTGGATTGAATTAATGACATCTTTTATAATCAACAGAGATTAATGAATGAAACCGGGGATGCAGTAGAGAGGTTCTCTGACCAATTATCCGCCACCTCCCTCATGACCTGGTAAAATAGACTGACTCTCGATATGTTATTGGCAAAAAAGGATGGTGTTGGTAGAATGAGTAAGTTCATTGCTGTACGTACATTCCTGATAACACAGCTCATGGTTGGGAAATGGAAAAGTGTTGTAAGAGCTGTATTATGGGCTGCTTTCACCTGTATGAGGTTTAATCACCAGAACTCTAGAAAGATCGATAACGGAGCAGATGGTGAGATACGGACCGAGTCAAAGTTCAGACCAATGGGACGACAAGTACCTACCGCCGAGCCAGGTGGAGGATTCATTCAATTATGAGGAGCCCATGTTAGATGAGACCATCTTTTAGAGATTCCTGAATTTGATTGATTTTTTGTGAAATTTCTGAATCCAATAAAAATAGATGTGTTATAATGTATATGAAATATCTAGCAAAACGGGTGGATTGTAATGGAAATTATATGATTTTAAGCCCTACTGAGACTTGACAAGCTATCTGCTGAAATGAAGGGTGTAGCAGGGGTAGACGACCTCTTATGGCTAGGGGGCAGTATTTTCACGGCTGGATAAAAAACGTACCCGATTTAATCTGATTATTAGTCCTGCCCAGAAACTAGAATATGCATATAATTATTAGCTTTGGATAGAAAACACTCCAAAGTTTCTAAAACTGTTTGAATGGTGTCTGTGAGTATAACAGAACTCATTTGGCAGGCCAAAACGTGAGAAGATTCTGTACAGGAAGTGGCCTGTCTGACCATTTCTTGCCCTTCTTTGTCATCTATATTCATTACAAAGGATCTCTGCTGTTACGTGACACTTCCTACGGCTCCAATGGGCTCTCAGAGCCCGGGAAAACCTGAATGACGTAATTCAAAGCCCTGGCTGAAACACACGAGCGCTTTTGCTAAGTGGTCTATCAGCAGACAAAAGGCTTAGGCGCGTGCACTGGCCGCCCTCGCCTTTCTGTTTCTCCCTCTTTTTAGCGATACGCAGATTCCCGGTCGGAATATTATCGCTTTGTTACGAGATAAATTGCATAAAAATTGATTTTAAACAGTGGTTGACATGCTTCGAAGTACGGTAATGGAATATTTAGATTTTTTTTGCCACGAAATGCGCATGCGCGCGACCCTTATTTACCATTGTGATAGTGTCTAGAACGCACGAACAAAACGCCGCTGTTTGGATATAACGATGGATTATTTGGGACCAAACCAACATTTGTTATTGAAGTAGAAGTCCTGGGAGTGCATTCTGACGAAGAACAGGAAAGGTAAGACCATTTTTCTTATAGTAAATGTGATTTTGGTGAAGGCTAAACTTGCCGGGTGTCTAAATAGCTAGCCAGTGATGGCTGGGCTATGTATTTAGAATATTGCAAAATGTGTTTAATCCGAAAAGCTATTTTAAAATCGGACATATCGAGTGCATAGAGGAGTTCTGTATCTATAATTCTTAAAATAATTGTTATGCTTTTTGTGAACGTTTATCGTGAGTAATTTAGTAAATTGTTAGTAAATTCCCCGGAAGTTTGCGGGGGTATGCTAGTTCTGAACGTCACATGCTAATGTAAAAAGCTGTTTTTTGATATAAATATGAACTTGATTGAACAAAACATGCATGTATTGTATAACATAATGTCCTAGGTGTGTCATCTGATGAAGATCATGAAAGGTTAGTGCTGCATTTAGCTGTCTTCTGGGTTTTTGTGACATTATATGCTAGCTTGAAAAATGGGTGTCTGATTATTTCTGGCTGGGTACTCTGCTGACATAATCTAATGTTTTGCTTTCGTTGTAAAGCCTTTTTGAAATCGGACAGTGTGGTTAGATTAACGAGAGTCTTGTCTTTAAATAGCTGTAAAATAGTCATATGTTTGAAAAATTGAAGTTTTCGGATTTTAGAGGAATTTGTATTTCGCGCCACGCCCATCATTGGATATTGGAGCAGATGTAAGAGGTTAAAAGGAGAGGCAAGGAGACACCATTGAAACAGTTTTAGAAACTTTAGGGTGTTTTCTATCCAAAGCTAATAATTATATGCATATTCTAGTTTCTGGGCAGGAGTAATAATCAGATTAAATCGGGTACGTTTTTTATCCGGCCGTGAAAATACTGCCCCCTATCCATAACAGGTTAAAGTGGTTACACTATGACAGCACTCATGTTGCTGCGGAGGTGGAGCTACTTCTACAGAACCAGACATTGTTCAGAGAAAGGTGGAGCCCCCATGTATCTCTCGCCAGGGAGCCCTCAGAAAGGTGGGAGGACATGGGCCAGTGGGTGTCACAGGGGAGGAAAATCCCAGACTGGGTAGACATGATTAGTGGAGATCAACACAGTCCCTCAACCGATAGGTATCGCAGGAAGCTAAATTGGAGAGCTAATAGTGTTCCTTCTGTACACCTAGAAGCCATGATATCTTTTGTTTTCTGAGTTTTAATTAAACACGTGAAATTCTTTTGATAGGGAATGTTCTGCGAATCTGGGATACAAAATGTAGATAAAGTTTAAAGTTCTTAGCTTTCATTTGTCTAATGTAGTAAGAAACACGGTTCTGAAAGGGTGGTATGACTTTTGACTTCTCTGGTAACTTTTCCTTTGCGGTCTGATCAGCCTCATTGAAAAGCCATTTGGATAGTGAATTTAACCTGTTGGGGGTAGGGGGCAGTATTTACACGGCCGGATAAAAAACGTACCCGATTTAATCTGGTTACTACTCCTGCCCAGTAACTAGAATATGCATATAATTATTGGCTTTGGATAGAAAACACCCTAAAGTTTCTTAAACTGTTTGAATGGTGCCTTTGAGTATAACAGAACTCATATGGCAGGCAAAAACCTGAGAAGATTCCTTACAGGAAGTGCCCTCTGACCATTTCTTGGGCTTCTACACTCTCTTTATTGAAAACTGAGGATCTCTGCTGTAACGTGACACTTCCTACGGCTCCCATAGGCTCTCAGAAGGCGGCAAAACGCTGAATGATGCCTTTGCAGGCCCTGGCTGAAAAACAGTAGCGCATTTGGATAGTGGTCGATCAGAGAACAATGAGACTGGGGCGCGTGCACGAGGCGACACCATGTTTTTATTTTTTCGTCTTTGAACGAAAACAGGGTTTCCCGGTCGGAATATTATCGCTTTTTTACGAGAAAAATCGCATAAAAATTTATTTTAAACAGTGGTTGACATGCTTCGAAGTACGGTAATGGAATATTTAGAATTTTTTGTCACGAAACGCGTCGGGCGCATCACCCTTCGGATAGTGTCTTGAACGCATGAACAAAACAGAGGATATTTGAACATAACTATGGATTATTTTGAACCAAACCAACATTTGTTATTGAAGTAGAAGTCCTGGGAGTGCATTCTGACGAAGAACAGCAAAGGTAATCAAATTTTTCTAATAGTAAATCGGAGTTTGGTGAGGGCCAAACTTGGTGGGTGTCAAAATAGCTAGCCCGTGATGGCTGGGCTATCTACTCAGAATATTGCAAAATGTGCTTTTGCCGAAAAGCTATTTTAAAATCGGACATAGCGATTGCATAAAGGAGTTCTGTATCTATAATTCTTAAAATAATTGTTATGTTTTTTTGTGAACGTTTATCGTGAGTAATTTAGTAAATTCACCGGAAGTTTGCGGTGGGTATGCTAGTTCTGAACGTCACATGCTAATGTAAAAAGCTGTTTTTTGATATAAATATGAACTTGATTGAACAAAACATGCATGTATTGTATAACATAATGTCCTAGGAGTGTCATCTGATGAAGATCATCAAAGGTTAGTGCTGCATTTAGCTGTGGTTTGGGTTTATGTGACATTATATGCTAGCTTGAAAAATGGGTGTCTGATTATTTCTGGCTGGGTACTCTGCTGACATAATCTAATGTTTTGCTTTCGTTGTAAAGCCTTTTTGAAATCGGACAGTGTGGTTAGATTAACGAGAGTCTTGTCTTTAAAATGGTGTAAAATAGTCATATGTTTGAGAAATTGAAGTAATAGCATTTCTAAGGTATTTGAATAACGCGCCACGGGATTCCACTGGCTGTTGAGTAGGTGGGACGATTTCGTCCCACATACCCTAGAGAGGTTAAACCACTGCCTTTGCCATTAGAAAAGCTGAGAGTCACTTGGGTCCACGTTACCCACTGCAAGAAGTATGTACACATATGAGCACTGCTGATCACACACAGAGTTAGGAGAAGAACCGAGTACCAACAGGGTCCGGGGGTTACCTCCTTAACGAAGATTCCCTATCCCGACCGTTCCTCACTGTGGGTGCTCCTAGAGGTGTGAGTATGGGGTGGTACCTAACAGATCGACTAAGGGCAGGAGAGGGTTGGCGGTTTTTGGGAAGGGTAGGGACTCTGAGCTGCATCACAGTCTTGGTAACCTTTCTGATATATCCAGATCCACCACCTTCCGGAACTAATTAGATGACACCGTTGTCATTGAGAAGAAGTAAAAGATAAACTATATAATACACTGATGAGTGATGTACAGAATAAGGAATCAAAGAAGATCAAGATGTAGGATTTAAGGTAAACATTAAACAATTTCCTGGGGAAGCAGACAACTGTACAGGAATTGGGGTTGGCCAGATTGAAGTACCCGGCCAACCCAACTCGGTTCACTTTAACTCCTGATGAGTACCAGTGTTATAGATACAAGAATGGCACCGAGAACTTAGATGATTTTAATGGCTGAAAGGTAGTCGTTAATGTGACTGAGTTAGGTTTAGAAGTACAGGAGAAAATTCTTAACCTCACCGCACCTATAACTGATGTAGGGTGGGCTAGTACCAGCAAGGACGCATACAACAGAAATGACCACAAAGGGTGGTTAGGAACTTGCGCCCTGGGGTTATCGGTCCAACCAGTTTGAGTTAGTCATCAAAGGCTAGTTATAGGTGGCTAAAGCAGGCACAGGAGGAGTTTTGACCAGTATGGGAGTAGCTTTGACTAGATGGCTGCTATTGGCATCCTCAGGGAAGTTCCAGATGAATACAAAGCTATGAATCAAATATGTGAAGGCTTTAACACTACATTATTTTGGTGGTTGACAATAAATCAAAAAGTGGATTGGATTAATGACATCTTTTATAATCAACAGAGATTCATGAATGAAACCGGGGATGCAGTAAAGAGGTTCTCTGACCAATTATCCGCCACCTCCCTCATGACCTAGTAAAATAGACTGATTCTCGATATGTTATTGGCAGAAGAGGGCAGTGTTGGTAGAATGATTAGGTTCATTGCTGCACGTACATTCCTGATAACACAGCTCATGTTTGGGAAATGGAAAAGTGTTGTAAGAACTGTATTATGGGCTGCTTTCACCTGTATGAGTGTGTTGATATTGTGTGGTTGATGAGTATATGCCATGTATGAAAGGTTTAATCACCAGGACTCGAGAGAGATCGATGACGCAGCAGATGGTGAGATATGGACCGATTCCGAGCTCCGACCAGTGGGAGGACGAATACGGGCCTCCAGGCCTAGGAGATGGCTCCATTTCTTTTAACCACGAGGAGCCAATGTTTGATGAGAACGTTTTCAATGTTTAGATTGACTGATCCTTTCATGAAAATGATGATGGAAATCCTGAAACGAAGTGTCATAATTGGGGATAGGCCTAGGACAGTCATTGATGAGTATCGAATGTATATACATGTATTGGTTTTGTTAATTCTTGTATCACAATTATGTTTCCATATAGCGTCTGATTATCAAAATGTATTATTTAATCATTTAGGGGTGGAATGATAAGTGAAATAAATGATTATAGGTAAATGAGTAAAGAATCCACTCTGAAACGTATCTAATTAGTAGTTGATGTAGAATGAATAGTTAAAGTACTGAATGTAAGTCCCATAAAGGTCTAGTAGAGGCTGGAGAGGGAGAGGGAGTGTGTGTGTGGTAATATAAAATATTGTATGGATTTTAGAGCTCTCAAAGGTTTTGACCATTGTTGGCTGGGTCTCGTCTGCTTCATTCAACCAGAATCTTACACACTCTGGTGGGGCAGACTGAGTAGTTTAGTTGAAGTTTGGTTTAAGAACATTGATAACTTAATTCCCATAACACTTTCTTAAAATCAATACACAGAAGTATATATTTTTAAACCTGCATATTTAGCTAAAAGAAATCCAGGTTAGCAGGCAATATTAACCAGGTGAAATTGTGTCATTTTGCGTTCATTGCACGCAGAGTCAGGGTATATGCAACAGCTTGGGCCGCCTGGCTCGTTGCGAACTAATTTGCCAGAATTTTACATAATTATGACATAACATTGAAGGTTGTGCAATGTAACAGGAATATTTAGACTTAGGGATGCCACCCGTTAGATAAAATACGGAACGGTTCTGTATTTCACTGACAGGAAAAACGCTTTGTTTTCGAGATGATAGTTTCCGGATTCTACCATATTAATGACCTAAGGCTCGTATTTCTGTGTGTTAATATAATTAAGTCTATGATTTGATAGAGCAGTCTGACTGAGCGATGGTAGGCAGTAGCAGGCTCGTAAGCGTTCATTCAAACAGCACTTTCGTGCGTTTGCCAGCAGCCCTTCGCAATGCATTGCGCTGTTTATGACTTCAAGCCTGTCAACTCCCAAGATTAGGCTGGTGTAACCAATGTGAAATGGCTAGCTAGTTAGCCAGGTGCGCGCTAATAGCGTTTCAAAGGTCACTCGCTATGAGACTTGGAGTAGTTTTTCCCCTTGCTCTACATGGGCAACGCTGCTTCGAGGGTGGCTGTTGTCGATGTGTTCCTGGTTCGAGCCCAGGTAGGAGCGAGGAGAGGGACGGAAGCTATACTGTTACACTGGCAATACTAAAGTGCCTATAAGAACATCCAATAGTCAAAGGTATATGAAATACAAATCGTATAGAGAGAAATAGTCCTATAATTCCTATAATAACTACAACCTAAAACTTCTTACCTGGGAATATTGAAGACTCATGTTAAAAGGAACCACCAGCTTTCATATGTTCTCATGTTCTGAGCAAGAAACTTAAACGTTATCTTTTTTACATGGCACATATTGCACCTTTACTTTCTTCTCCAACACTTTGTTTTTGCATTATTTAAACCAAATTGAACATTTTTCATTATTTATTTGAGGCTAAATTGATTTTATTGATGTATTATATTAAGTTAAAATAAGTGTTCATTCAGTATTGTTGTAATTGTCATTATTACAAATATATACATTTTAAAAAGCGGCCGATTAATCGGTATCGACTTTTTTCGGTCCTCCAATAATTGGTATCGGCGTTGAAAAATCATAATCGGTCGACCTCTAGTCTAGAGTGTCTCCCTCTTTGAAGAGGGGGATGACCGCGGCAGCTTTCCAATCTTTGGCTTCGTTAACTTGCAAAACCAAAAACAGAGATAGGGATGATGATTATGATGGAAGGACAGTGCTAAATGAAGGAGGACGTGCAGCAGTAGATGTTCCGTACCTCAGGTAGGGACTCATACACCTCAGCAGGATCCAGTCCTCCGGGCCCCAGGCGTTTCTGTCTCTCCTCCTCTTCGTACTCCTTCATGGCCCTCTCGATCCGAATCTTGGCCCTGCCACGCACCCTCTCCTTAAAGGACTCCAGCTCATCATTGAAGGCATCCTGATACTGCTGATCTGCAGTCTGAAAGAGGGAAATGTAACTGTCTAAATGCTTTGCTATTGAGTGCAAGTGGGAAATGTATTACCTTTACACACAAACAAACCTTTATCTTGGCGAAGAACTGACGGAAGCAACCGCGGGGATCCACCTTTAGGCTCTTAGCCAGCTCCAGGACGAACTGCATTACTATGGTCTGGTGAGCCACCTGCTCCATCAGCGCTTTCTTCTACAGGAGGAAAACATCAACAGGACACTGACATTAACCCTTGTCTATGCTCATCTGTATCAAGAAAAGGAAACTGCATGTGTACTTCGTACTGAGGCATGTTTGGGCAAATAAAGAGGATCAGACGATCACTTACTAACCTACTTCATAACCTTCTCTACACCAGGATTGTGTTCATTATGCACCAAACGTAAGAAAATGAACTGAAACAGGGAGGGACTACCTGGAATTGTTCAACAAGAAACACTATCGTTTTCTGTTTCAAAACGTTTCGCTACCCTGTGCCCTACTGAACATGACCCTGATGAGTGTCCTCTGGGGTAATGTATAGTGAATGAAATCCCTGATGGGTTATTAGAAGTGAGGTTTGTCGTATTACGGTTCTGCTCTCACCTCCTCCACCTCCAGGTCAATGCACATGATGACTAGGTAGTTGGCCGTCTCCTCACACACCAGGTGAGGGTTGTCTGATAGGTACTTCTGGCTGTCGTCCCAGCGTTTCATCATACCTGACAACAGAGACAGATACCATGGCCATGACAACTACCCACAAAGAATGGGGACAACAAAGAATGGGATAACGACTCTCACCAAAGTGTTTGATCTCTTTCTCATACTTCTCCACAAAGGTCTTGTGTTTCTGCTCTTTCTGCTCCTCGGTCTCCTCCTTCACATCTGGCTTAACGTTCATAACACTCTAGGAGAGACAGAAGGAGAGAGAGAGAGAGAGAGAGAGAGAGAGAGAGAGATCGGAGTGGGGCAAGACAAGTGGCATCAGCAAATAACCATCACCTGCAGCCAGAGCGCACCTGTGGTTCCACACACTAAAACCCACCTTGCTGAAGCCCTCCTTGCAGAGTGTGTCTACGCTCCATGGCATCTTCTTCTCTTCCCGCCGATGGTCCTCCAGTTTCTTCTCCCAGTCGCGCTCCTCCTTCTTCAGCCTCTTCTCCTCGGCCTGTGCCTTGCTCAGCTCGGCTTTGGCATCGTCCGTGACTGAACTGGACAGATTCTTTGTCTTCTTCTGTGCTTCAGTCAACTTGCGCTTAGATTCAGCTAGCCCCTTCTCCAGGTCCTCACCAGCCTTTATGGACTGGTCCATTCGTTCCACACGCGCCTAGGTGATGGTGGGGAGAGGGGTCAGGACAAAGGGATCTCATCGAGGATAACTAGATATACAACGCATAACGCCAAATGTTATGTTTATTTTTCCATTGAGCTTATCTTTGAAAGCAGGCTTTTTACATAACGTAGCTAGCTATTTGCTACCTACAGCATCTGCAAATCTAGAAAGCTAGCTAATAATGTGATAATTAGCTAACTTACAGAGACCAAGTAGCTATCAAATGCATCACTCTAATCGACATAACGTTACCTCATGTCTCCATTTGAAAAGGCTGGGTGTATCGATGTTTGGATGAGTGTCATCTTCATCATCTGAAACCTCAATGTGGTCCCACACGCTGTAGTCTATCCTACTTGTCATTCTAGCTACCTAGCTAGCAGGCTAAAATTTGCTTGTAGCAAGAGCACGTTAAAAGTGAAAATAATAGATTTAAGTCTAATGATACAACGTAACTAGCTAACTTAAAACCGTGTTAGAAATTATATCGGTAGCTAATATATTTACTATTGCTTAACAACAATAGTGCACAATGTAGCTTCAGCTAGCTAAGGAAGAAACCCTGGAAGTTTCCGTTTAGACGTTTTCCACGTCTCTACGTAAACTCGTCATTGAAGAACGTCAAGGCAAAGGCATGTGGGTGGGGCATAAGATTTTTATAATAATAAAAAAATATATATTATTTAGTAGATGTAATAATAATAGCATACCATCATTGATAATAATAAAACCAACTGGCCATATAAATATACATTTGTCATTTTATTAGTGTTTTTATGACACATAAAAAAGAGAGAAAGAACATAAACAACGTAGATTTCCAAAATAAAGTTAATGGATAGCTTATTAATGGATAGAATAATTCACACTACCTCGCGTTCTAGGGTTCTCCACACTGAAAGTAAACTGTATACCCTACATATATATTTAAACACATAAAAGTATACGTTATGCTGCAATAACAACAAGAATCAATCATAACACAATAATATGCTACTATAAACTATTACATGACCAAAGTCTTTAAAAATGTAAGGCGATTCCTTTTTTTCTGTGCGATGGTATGGCTGACAATGATTGACGCTCTCACACCTGTAACAAAACCGTGCAATTGATATTAGAGACAGACAATATCTTCCCTCTGCTAATCCCCCAAACTTGGACTTTTGTCTTGTAAAGCCAACACTCCACTGTGGGAAAAGTCACATACCTCCAACGTGGCCCTTTTTACCTTCAAGAGACTCCTCACATTGCATACCAAATAAGATCAATGGCTTCTATAACAAGTATGATGGTAGAGAGTGCTAGTTCTATCCTCTAAATGTTTGCATTTAACAATGCCCCCTTCACTGTGTCCTCCTACCTTAAGACTTAGTCTTGATGATGAACTGCTTACTCTTCTTGCCAATCTTATTATAGGAAATGCAGGTGTATGTCCCTGGAAGCAAGGAGGAAGAGGTAAAAACAGGTTGGTCCTCCATCTTCTCTTTGGGATCTGAAGACTGCCAGCTGTACACAGGACTGGGGCTTCCTGTAGCCGTGCAATTTAATGTGATTTCATCACCCACACCGATGTCCAGGGTCTCAGCCTCAGGACTGAGGAAGGATGGGGGGTCTGAGAAAATAAGTATAAGGGAAAGGGATGGATATTGCATATAAACGATTACACAAACGCAATTGGATTTCATTGTTTCTCATGAAACTATTAATGGTTGGGCTGAGTGGATAGACTCACAGTGCACAGAGACGTTGAGAGGCTCTGATGTTACTGAAGGAGGCGGTTGTGGTCCCTCTGGTCCCAAGTCCAGCTGAGCCACACACTTGTACTGGGCTCCGTTATCAGCTTTGGTTGGGGTGATCAGGAGAATGGAAGATACTTGGACAGGGGAGGCAGGGGTCAGATCAGAGAAAGAGTGGTTGTAAACTTCAGTCTGCCCTCTGTACCACCTCAGGGTGAGGTATTGAACGGGGGCAATGTTCTGGACATCACAGAGCAGCTGGTACTCTTTCCCCTCCAACATGGGACCAGTGTGGTTTGTTGAGCTGATAGTGACACTGTCTGGAGTCTCTGTGAAAGATCAGCTGGTTAGTGTGTCAAGCACAACACGTACATGCAGTAGTAGTCGCCACAAATAGAATTCATCATTATGAAGTATGGTCTGATGCATGTACTGCAGCCATGCTCTGCCTTTAATTGAGCTAAGATAAAAAGTCAGCTTTATGTAGGCCAGGTTGACTCACTGTAAAGGATGAGGTTGAGTTTCTCCTCACACTGTCTGGGTGCAGTGAAGAAGACTCCATAGCAGATAGGCTCCTCGATCCAGTCGATCAGACTGTCCACCTTCCATTGGACAGCACGGTCCTGTTGGGTGTGTGCTGCCCCAATGGCTGACTCCCAGCCTAGGACACGCACCGGGCGAGAGGCCTCACAGCTGACAGACACAGGCTCCCCAAACCCCACCACCACCCTGGAGGGTTTCAGCTCCAGAGAGCATCCTTCACCTGACACTGAGACACGGACAATATCATCCACACCATCATCATCGTTACATTGTCTTCATCAGCATCATAATTTTCCCAATCTTTTTCATTATCATCGTGATCATCACATAATCTAATTAGAAAGTTCTATTATTGCTGGCATATCCGAAACATTCATATTTGTTAAATAAACATTTACAGATACAAGGAAAATGTTGCTTGCAGTGATTTGATTGTGTGACTTTAGCAGGTGTTTATGATCTGTTTGTATCACTGTGGATATAAGACTGGGTGGGATGCAGGTTCCACTTTGCCATCATCTTTGGGTTGCAAGTTTAATTTCAGTGGACAAAGCACAGGTAAATAATTCACACACTCATATATGCAATATTATATAAGAGTATTTCGCCAAAGAGCTTTAAAACCATTTATGACCAATTCTATTGCCAAAAACGTCTTCAAACTACAAACTCGTCGATACAAAGGGGGCCTCTACTGCAGATGTCCCATAACCCTCGACTCCACAGAGAATAAGCAAATCTTATGAATAATAAAATGTTGTCTCTTGCAACATCTTACCGGTGCAGAACATGCAAAAGGTTCCGATCCATTTTAGAAAGTAGTTTTCCATCTTTTTGCAGACTTTGATGAGGTCCACTATGGTCTGAGTTGAAAGGCGAGTGGAATTCCGACTTGGTCCTGCTTGGCAACTCCAAAGTGAACTGTGATTACTAACAAAAGCCCTCCCTCACCAAACGAGGGCTCTCATACCGTAGTCTGTGTCTGACTGCAGGGCCCCGAGGGGGAGAAGAGGGGGCTAAGGAAGTTTGACAGGCATCAAGGCCAGACCTCCTCAATGGGAACTCATTAGGCCTACATCCCACAGGGGAAATTCTACCTTTAATCATTTATTTGTGGTTTAGTTAGAATCTGTATTTTCATGTTCAATGAGAGTTAATATATCAGACCCATGATATATTTCAGCCCAAAATGTATTCCTACTCCTAGAATCTCAGCCTAGATCTGTTGTAGTTCTGTTCGCTGTCATGTATTGTTACAGCAGCACAACCCCAAGCTATTCAGATGACATCTCTTTTCTGTTTTTAGAAAATACCCATATCGAGTTCTATGACTTCAGAAGGGTGCTACGGTTACAATTTTCAGTTGTTTCATCTGAAATGAAACCCCAATGACCTGTGTTAACTTGCCTCAAACTAAACAGTTCCCGTGTGACTGTGGATTCATACACATAGGTGGTTTGAGAGAACTCACATTGCAGTTCTACTCTCTTTTCTGCAGGCATGTTTGATTCCCATGCGCACACTGCTTAGACACCCCATGCTTTGTCAAGACTCAGCAGGTTGGATTGTTGGACTTGAGTTGTCCGACATGTAGTGTGTAGGCCTCACTCTGTGATCAGAATGTACCACCACTGCACAACAGCACCGGCCGTGACCAGGCTGCCAGAAACATTGCTCAGTAATTGGATGCTTATTGGGTGTATTTATAGAAGGCTCAGCTGCCAATCCTCAGTGTCTACAGTATGTCTACTCTGTTTTGTGTTTCTACGCAGTGCCTTTGTTTGTTGTGGAAGTACACTACTGTACACTTGTTTCTGAAAATGATCATGTGTGTATAATATAACATGTTTTTGCTCAAGGACTAAATGTGCTGGCAAATTGCCATTATAAGTCTACACTGCAGCCAGGTTGTTATAGCAACAGTCAGGCTGCACACACAAAGTGTTTCTTGGCAAGGCAGAAGTCCCCTTCACCAGGATGAAGCAGAACCCGAGAGACACAAAAAGGACACACTCAATTTTGAAAAGGGAAGTATTTATTTGAGCCACCGTAGGCAGGATAACAGATGGACTTTCATGCTTCGCTTTATATGGACCTTAGTTTGTAGTGATTAGTATGGATGTGTCAGTGTTACAGTAATGTATGAGAGAAATGCCATACAAAAGACAGTAGAGGAACATGTCACAGTGAAAGACTGATCGTTTGAATGCTGTGTATGCACGGTAAACATCACCTGCATTGTCGATGCAAAACTTTCAACCAACGTTGCAGCACTATTGAAATGGAAATGAAAGACACCTAAATAGGTTGCAGTAGAACACCGCCTGAGACTGAATCTCTGACACAATGCTGAGCCTGACAGTATTGACATTCCGAAGAGAGAACTAAATGTCTGAACGGAAGAGCAGTCAGATGGAAACACACATCACAGGTCATATAAACAAGCTGACAGAAATGTCTAAATAAATCAGAGAATGAGTGTTAGTGACTGTGAAAGAGAGCATATAACAACATTCAGTGCTGAAATAAAATTGACAATATACACATAATCAGTTAGCGACACAATATACGGACATCGCATGCAAAAAGCTAGTTTACATAGTGCAACTCAAATAGTGTTCTGTGCACCTTACAAGCACCATTTCAACTGTACCAATGCTATTCCAGCCCTGTGCAACGTGAACTGAACATACTTTGCACTTAACACTGTAACCATACCTTGAAATATCTACCATGAATTTGTTTTAAAATTGTAATAAAAAATAAACACAAAATTGTGATTGTGATTCAACAAAAAAAACAACGATTGAAGGACTGTGCCACTCCCCTCGTCAAAACAGAGAATTGTTTCTACTAACACACAGTATAGCAACATCTTAAAGGATCATGTGAGCCACCTATGGTGAGATATGACTGTGTAGCCTATTAAAATCCCTGAGATAGGTAAAACACATTAGTGGCCTTTCTCTCCTCACAGCCCTGAGACTGTGTCCATGGGATTCATGTCGGTATGCATGTTCGCTTCCCTATGGTCCACAGATATAGGTTGAGAAAGTGAAAGACAAACGATTAAACCTATCATCAAACATACTGACAATACTGACGACAATGCTGTGACGGTAAAATAGAGAGATAAAGTGGAAGAGTGTGGGCAGAGAACAAAATAAGCAATAGTGAAGAGAAGCAACCTGTGGCTCTTGGAATAGCAAACTTAAATCGGTTAAAAGGCTCTGGTATCACCATTTTAGAGCAACTAGAAAAAAAGCATTAGACAGGAAGTGATGCATTGCATGGCTCATTTCTCATTGTACAGTCATATAAGATCACTTGGTGCTGTCATCAGACATTTTTTACATTTTAGTCATTTAGCAGACGCTCTTATCCAGAGCGACTTACAGTAGTGAATTCATACATTTCATTTCATGCATTTTTTTCCATTTTTTTTTGTACTGGGAATCCCTGCCTTAGAGCACTATTGAGCACTATTGTACAGACTACAGTGATCAGGCTAGCCTGTTTTCCCAGCCGCTTTACCTGCATGACAGAGACACACTGGCTAAGAGAAGAGAGACTACATGCTTGATTATAACACAAATAATAAAACAGGACACACATGCATGTGAATTAATGCTTTGTAGTGTCGCGCAACATGCTCACACAGACACAGCCCAAGACACATTCAAAACAACACCACATACAAATGGCACAAAGCTATTGGTTGGAGTAGGCTAATAGAAAGCACTCTTTGGATTTATAAGCCATGCAGGATTGAAGCCATCCATCATATTAATTCAATAAACAACCATTCTTATTCATACAGTGTCTGTTGAGGAAGTCCTGCTGGTCACACTGGAGATAGAAATTCTCTTCCTCTGGCCTGGTCAGATAATGGAGTTGGGACCTGCTCTGTGTTTGACAACGGCATAGACAATCACGATCACAACGGCCAGGCACAGGCCCAATCCTATGATGACCCATAATGTTGTGCTGCCCCCTGTGGGAAGAGGGTGTGGTTAATGAGGGTTTATTTATTTGTTTGTGAAGAACCACACAGACAGACACTAGAGCAAAGAAAGCCAGCACGACCACTACTATCCCTGCAGTGGTTCCACGACTGCCTGGAGAAACAGGAGCAATGAGATATTTCTCAGAGCAGTCTATTTGGGAAATATTAAGAAAGTAACACATATTCATGGTGCGGGAAAAATTGGGTCCCACTTTACATGAAGTGTCCTGAAAAACATATTTCCATGGTAGCTAGTTTCATATGTAGAGTGTAGTTACAATGTAATAATTGCAAAGTAACAAAGTACTTGTGGTCACCTGATGATGTACCCTTACCAGTGGACACAGTCTCATTCAGGTAAAGGGTAACATGAATGCACCTAGTAAGTGAGTAAAGGGGGATCGAGAAGGGAAGAGGGAGGGGTAGTAGGTGAGAATAGAAGCATTTGTGGAAAAGATAAGACTAGGTACTAATTAGAAACATGATCCTACCTTTAGGTTTGGGATTCACAGTGAATGTCTTGCTGATCTTGCCTATCTGATTGGAGGCAGTGCAGGTGTAGGTTCCTGGGACCTCGGACGGGGGGGAGAAAATAGCTTCTTTGACATGTGAAGACTGCCAGCTGTACAGAGGAATGGGCTTTCCAGTAGCCATGCAGTTTAAGGTGATTTCCTCCCCCACTCCGATGTCCAGGGTCTCAGCTTCAGGTCTGGAAAAGGTTGGGGGGTCTGAAGAATGGGGAGAAATAACCAATCAACATGGACTGTTCCCACAAGATTCAGTGTTCGGGAGGGTGAAATCATGAGATGATAACAAATTATTGGAAGACTCTGTTAAATATCATAGTAGGATATTGTGGTGGATGAATCAGAATTAGTTGGGTAACATAGATAATTAAGATGTTTTATTTGCATAATATGCATATGTGAGATACTTGTCATTAGAATGTATCCCTTCGGACTCTGGTGTTGGCAGTTGTACTTCTTCCCTCAGCTGGGGCTCAGTCACTTGGGGCCCAGAGAGGGGAGAGGTCAGAATGGAACATTGTCTTCATATGTGAACGTGTCTTTACCTATTCTTAAACCATGTGAAGGGATGGCGTGATTAATGGGGAATCAATTACTTGTCTCCGCAATGTCTGTGCGCAAGTCACTCCCTCCTTTGGCATTGGGGGAAGGTGTATGGCCGTGTCTGGACCATTGTATGTCCTCTTTGATGTTGCACTTATCTTGGGGTAGTGTATGACATAGAGGCTCACTCCCCTCAGTGAGCTTGTCCAGGAGTGGAGTCAAGAGGGGGTTTACTTGAGATGGGAGTATTTTTTATTATTATTATTTTTTTTTAATCTTTATTTTAACAGGGAAAACAGACTGAGACCTGGATCTATTTTATGGCTGTGCCGTGTGTAAACATGTTGACATGTACAGTTTTAGGCATACAGACAAGAACATTTCAAACATACAAAACAAAGACACAATTCAACAGAAACAATCACAGACAACATCATATTGATCCTCCATAACATTTTTGAAATGGGCAAGGGACACCAGAGTGTCTAACTTAAGTTGGATCTGCAGTTTGTTCCATAAATAAGGTGCAAAGGAACTAAAGGCAGTCCTACCCAACTCTGTGGAGACCGCAGGAGTCTCTAATGTAATCCACATCTGTGATCTGGTTTTAAAATTTGTATATCTAGTGGAAATTAATGATGATATATATGGAGATAGTTTTAAAAGAAGTGCTTTATAAATAAACAAGAGAGCATGTTGCTCTCACCTCACAGATAGAGAGGCCCAACCCATATGTTGATAAAGGATACAGTGATAAGTTTTGTAACTATCACCCGTGATAAACCTGAGTGCACAATGGTAAATAGCATCCAGTGGTTTTAATGTGTTTGCCGATGCATGCATATAGATAATATCACCATAATCTAAAACGGACATAAAAGTAGCCTGCACAATTTGTTTTCTATTTACGGAGGACAGACAAGCCCTGTTTCTGTAAAGGAACCCTATCTTGAATTTGAGCTTTTTTCCCAATTCAGTAACATGTTTTTTAAAAGAAAGCCTATCATCTAACCATACCCCTAAGTATTTATATGCAGAGACCTGTTTGATTTGAGTACCATACAATCTAATAATTACAAAAGAGTTTCTAACTTAGAGTTTAGATCTAGAGTTGTCAATTGATTTATGCCATTGAATGAGCAAATGGTTCTGTTCTATACCGTACCAGGGAGAGACGGTTCCAGTTTGGAGTAGGAGGACCAGACACAATGAACACTGACCAGGTCTACACAATGAACACTGTTGATACAGCAGTTGTTGCTGTCTGCTATGCTTTATAGATATCTTTCATACAAAACTTAACCTTGTGACCCATTCTATGTATCTGTGGTTCGTCATGTACGTTGAAGGGGTGCATCTTGGCTATAAAATATCTTTGTACTGTTGTGTTGACACTTTTCAATGGTTCATTAGAGATAGCGCATCATTGAAAGTCAAATGCTTTTGCAAAAGCATCTTAATTATTAAAGATGTAGTATTAAGTATAACTCTGACTGGTGTGTGAAGTTTGTAACTCTCCTCATTTGGTAATGCAGAAATTAGCCACCACAGTATCAGATCAAACTAAATGATCAGCTGTAAACATGAATGGAATGATTGAAAATAAGACTAGAGGGAACTCACAGAATACGGTGAAATGAAGAGGTTCTGATGTCATTATGATAGGAGGTTGTGGTCCCTCTGGTCCCAGGTCCAGTTCTGCTCTACATCTATACTGAGCTCCATCATCATGTCTACTGGGGCTGATCATCAGAGTAGCTGACACATCCACTGGTGTCTTACTGACGTTACTGTAAGTTACATTATACAAGGGTTCATTCCCTTTGTACCACTTCACAACCAGGTTCTGTAGAGGAGCCATGTTCTGGATGTCACACTGCAGCTGGTACTCTGTCCCCTCCACCATGGGACCAGAGTGTCTCAGAACAGAGATGGAGACGCTGTCTGGAATCTCTGTGGAGGAGGTCAACAATGTAACAAAACCCTCAATGCTGATATACAGTTAAATAGAAACATACCTTTCTGATTCACAAGGAGCAAAATACTCACTGTAGAGAATGACTGGAAGTACTTTTGAGGGTTGATTGCTGTCATTGAGAGTGACGTAGCATTTAGGTTCTATTGTCCAATCAGTAAGGTTATCCACAGTCCAGGTGACAATGCTGACATTTTGTTCAAAACCTGTACCTCCGAATGTGGCCTCCCATCCCATCCCCTCATGGTCTGTGGATGATGTGCTGCAGTTAACTGAGACTGAGTCTCCATATCTCACCACCACTCTGGGAGGGTTGAGCTCAAGAGGAAAGGAGGCATGTGTAGGACCACCTACCGGTCAGAGCACATGACATGTGAACAACATGGAAATGATTACATGCAACCATAAAATAACACTGACATAACAATACAATGTCTGTCAATAAATATATCTTTGCTAGTATTTTTGCTGGTTTGTATTACAAACTCTCTGCTGGCCAAGACAACTGGTTTGACTGTTGCCATACATTTCACTATCAGAGGGTGAGAGAAAGTTGCCTATTGCTTCAGCTAGTTGTTAAATGTCACTCAGTCAAGTCAGGAACAAGGGAGTAAATGAATGATACTTTTAATATTAATAGTGCTCTAAGGCAGGGATTCAATCAGACCTCCCTTCCAGCATTGGGGAACATCCCGCGCCCCCCTACGCGTCTATTTCTATGGGCAAAAGCACTTTTCATGACAAAAACTGTTCACACCCCTCTTGTTGGCGAAGAGAAAATCATGCAGGTTTAAAGCTTATTTTCTGCAATTGTACTATTTTTTTCATGAGGTACAGAGAAAATTTAGCATTTTTAGTCTATACATTTTGCCATGTCTAATGTGTATTTAAGTGACTCAAACATTACAACAAAATCTATGGGGCACTTTTTTTTTTTTTAAATGTTTGCTGACATGTGTCCTGACTTTAAAAATAATTTTTAAAACTCAGGCTTTCAATTTATTCATGTGGTTGAGAGTTGTAACAGTAGAACGCACAAGGTGCAATTTGGAAATGTGGTAGTGCATGGGAAGTTTTTCTCTTGTTATGTCATTCACTGACAGACATTTGAGAGATTTTTCTAACATGTCAGTAATGTACAGTTGATCAACTAGCCCATGTTAGCTAGGTAGGTATGTTAGGCTAACCAGCTATCTAAATCTTGTAGTTATCATGGCCATAATGTGTGCCTCGACCCCCAGGAGGCCCCCATTGATTTTGTTGACTAACTCAGGTATCATTTGAACACATTTAAGACATGGCTACATTTCTATAATTGCAGGAAATTTGCTTTAAAACTGCAAATAAATTCTCTCCGCCCATGACAAAATATGGAGCATTTTGGGCAAATTAGCTTAAAACATGCTAAATGTTCTTTCTGTCAACAAGAGGATTGTGAACAATTTGAAGTCATATGGGTCGCGACTTGCGAGGTGGAGGTTTGTTACTATGTAGATAAAGACTATACCAACCCAGATTTTTACCGCCTAGGAAATTTGTGTGACCGGACCTTCTCAAATAGTAGTTGAGTACACCTGGGCTAGTTGATCTGGACATTTCTGACAAGTTAAAAATACCTCTCTAAGGTATACAATGACTGACATGACAAGAGGAACTGATGATACACTACCCAATTTCGAAATTGCACCTTGCATTGCACCCTAGGGGGAACACCCCACAGTTTGTGAAACACTGTTCTAAGGGACCTAATTCTAGAGAGAAAACCCTTGCTTTTCTTCCAAATGAATCTACCACTCCCACCAATAGAGCTCTTTCTTGGTCAGACATATTGATTCAGTGGGAGCGATTGGACTTGGACTTCAAATAAGTCAAAAACATGACTTCCAGAAAGTTAATCATTATACCTGGAAAATACAATTAAATAGTAATTGAGTTGTTTAAACATAATGGGAAATTCATACGGTAACGGGAACAGCAAACATCTGTAGTTTAACAAAAAAGTAGTAACATCGATCTGTAGACCCTACCTGTAAACACCAACACACCGAGTGTCAGAAATTCGAAAAGTCCTTTCACCATATTTATTATATCCAGCAAATATATCCCAATGTTGACCGTCACCTTGAAAACGTATATCTACGGTAATCGAAACTAAAAGCAGCAGCACACACAAACGCTTTCCCAAACGCTTTCCCAAACGAGAACACATCCATCCGTCCATCCATGGGTTGCCATGTCAGGTTAAATTCATAGACCAATCAAACATCAAAACCCACCCACAATGCCTGAGAGGAGTTGCCACATTTAGTCGAGCGAATTAAGAATGAATATCAACGTAACTTGTATGGAGCTAAATTCGGGTTTCCATCAAAACAATAATTATTGCGAGCTAACTTGACTAAAATTAATT
Organism: Salmo trutta; assembly: GCF_901001165.1. NCBI lineage: Eukaryota > Metazoa > Chordata > Actinopteri > Salmoniformes > Salmonidae > Salmo > Salmo trutta. Next base: position 51,735,781 of record NC_042957.1, read on the forward strand.
GAAATATGTTGCAAGAGAAATTATAATTAGCCCTCATTAAACTCGCCAGATAATTTTGTATCATTGGATGATGATTTAACTTGTTTGACTGCTATGATATAGCAATAAGGCCTGGGGAGGTGTGGTACCATATATGGCCAATATACCACGCTTAAAGGCTACAACGCAGAGTGCCTGGATACCACAAACCCGCAGAGGTGCCTTACTGATATTATAAATTGGTTACCAACATAATTAGAACAGTAAAAAGTCATTTTTTGTCATAACTGTGGTATATGGTCTGATATACCACAGCTTTCAGTCAATCAGCATTCAGGGCTCAAACCACCCACTTAAAAAATGAATGTTAGGCAATTTTCTGGCATTTGTGACTTTATTATGTGTCGGATGTTAACACTACAAACAGTTATAAATGGCCTATTTGTTTATCATGTGCCAGATGTTAAGACAATAAACAGTTATAAATGGCCTATTTGTTTATTATGTGCCAGATGTTAAGACTATAAACAGTTATAAATGGCCTATTTGTTTATTATGTGCCAGATGTTAAGACAATAAACAGTTATAAATTGCCTATTTGTTTATTATGTGCCAGATGTTAAGACTATAAACAGTTATAAATGGCCTATTTGTTTATTATGTGCCAGATGTTAAGACTATAAACAGTTATAAATGGCCTATTTGTTTATTATGTGCCAGATGTTAAGACTATAAACAGTTATAAATGGCCTATTTGTTTATTATGTGCCAGATGTTAAGACTATAAACAGTTATAAATGGCCTATTTGCGAGATTGACTTGTCATTTCAATAGGCATAGGCTAGGCTTTCTGACTAAAATCTGGGTTCATGATTGTAGTGAAACTCTGCCATGGTTTGGTTAGCTAGATGCAGGTAGCCTATAGCCCCTGATTGGACTACATCTAAATTGAAATAGCCTAAAGTAACCTAGGCAAGATGTACGCAAGATGTAAAATGAATGATTTATCAGCTTGCTTAGTTCAAATTGACAGACTCATTTATTCAACATGAGTAGCGAGGCGATTTTGAGGTAAGAAGTGTTTCTGTTGCCCTGTTGGAATAGGCTAGTAAGAATGGGGTCGTCATTTTAATCACTGAATCAAATATTAATAATATGGATATGAACTGAATAGGCCTATGCTTGTCATTCAGTGTTTTATTTTGTTTTACTTGTAGCCTAATCTGACTGACTGTAACCTTCAATCTAATGCATTCTAATAACAGCTGATCGGCAAGTGCGATAGAACTGTGACCATGATCACAATTGATAACTTCCAATTTCATTAACTAAACATGGCCATTAATAATTGCACAATTACACAAGGTTAAAACAACAATAAACTGAAGGTATAGGCTATTTATTAAAACAGTTTGACAGATCCAGGAAGGCTACACAAGTGGCACAAATGTATTTGCAATGACTCCAGTGATTTAGTCATTGTATCAAATGCTAGGCTACTGTAGCCTACATAGACATAGAAATGAATAGGCTACTGTAGCCTACATAGACATAGAACTGAATAGGCTACTGTAGCCTACATAGACATAGAACTGAATAGGCTACTGTAGCCTACATAGACATAGAAATGAATAGGCTACTGTAGCCTACATAGACATAGAAATGAATAGGCTACTGTAGCCTACATAGACATAGAAATGAATAGGCTACTGTAGCCTACATAGACATAGAAATGAATAGGCTACTGTAGCCTACATAGACATAGAAATGAATAGGCTACTGTAGCCTACATAGACATAGAAATGAATAGGCTACTGTAGCCTACATAGACATAGAAATTAATAGGCTACTGTAGCCTACATAGACATAGAAATTAATAGGCTACTGTAGCCTACATAGACATAGAAATTAATAGGCTACTCGATGGCCAACAGATACAAATGTAGGATATCATTTCCACATTTAATGTCAGTTTCATTGTGGTCTTTTTTCCTTGACTGTAGCATGCTAGGGAGTTCCATAACTTCCATTTCAAATTTCCACTGTGCATGCATAAAACACTTTGCTTACTATGGTTTTAAATAAGCAAAGTGGACATTAGAATAGTTTAACAACTTAGCAAATGTGTCTAATGCGCTCTAGACCAACTAAAGTTGTTTTACTGTGGTTTGTTGCTGTTATTACTTGGTGCGCATCAGTTCTAGCGTGTGAATATTTTATAGAAAAAGGTTTGGAAATAGAACTCCATCATGACAATCTAAATAGCCTACCTACAATGGCTAGAAATTCAAATTCAATTCCATTTCCATTCAATTTCAATTTACGGTCTTTATTGGCATGGGAAACATATGTTAACATTGCCAAAGCAAGTGAAGTAGATAATAAACAAAAGTGAAATAAACAATACAAATTAACAGTAAACATTCCACTCACAGAAGTTCCAAAAGAATAAAGACATTTCAAATGTTATATTATGTCTATATACAGTGTTGTAACGATGTGCAAATAGTTAAAGTACAAAAGGGAAAATATATAAACATAAATATGGGTTGTATTTACAATGGTGTTTGTTCTTCACTGGTTGCCCTTTTCCTGTGGCAACAGCTGTCCACTGAAGCACCCAGTCTCAACACACACACACACACACACACACACACACACACACACACACACACAACCCTCTCTGGCCCTCTCCCTCCCTCACTCGCTCAGTAACAGCTGCCTCACTGCCTGATAGTCAGCAGGTCACAGTGAATTAGGCTACATTTTCACCCGCTACATCGTTTTCAAAGGAGCCCTATTGTACGAAAATCGCGAACATGGCAACCCTGAATCACCGCCCTCATGTTGGTGCTAGCAAGCCAGATACTGCTAAGTATCAACAGCCAATCCAGTAGGAGCTGGAAACCATGGTGAGCTTCGATTGGTCTATAGCAACGCGAATGTTCAATAGTTCAACTTTCCCAAAGATTATGGATATACAGACTTTCAACATTTTGGTCCCGCCCTGTTCACGCTCCCTCGCCCATGCTCGCATTTCCCAATGGTCGCCTCGCCCACTTCTCTTCCTTCATTGAAAATGATGGACTTCCGTTGTTTAATCCATGACGTAGTTCCCAAAGCGCGCGTCGCAAAGGAACTGTTGTGCAAGATCGGAATGATAACCAGCTGTTTTGAAATCCTGTACATTCCTCATATGAGCAACGTACAATAAAAATAAAGCTATGAAAATCACACAAATCTTATGAGATAGATTCTTTGAAATTAGCAAATTAGTACTGTTCAGGTCTCTTCTATAATTCATTAGGGCTAAGGCTATGATTGTTTTTCAAAACGAAATGCCTATTTAAATATTTGATATCTTTTTCACAAATTACATTTTAAATACTCAGAGCATCATAAATTGATCTGCAGGGGGCGCACAAGGGGTTAATAAAAAAAAGCCATAGGGGCCTAAAGTACATTTTGTGACCACAAATGTAGCACTAAACAAATATTTTTAAATATAGAATTTACTACTGACAAGGACATTTTGACGTTTGTGTTAGATAAACCTATTTTTAGAGCAATCTTAACACATGATCAATTGTTTTTTCAGTCATTTTCACAATACAACCAGTGGCGATTTTATCATGTAAATCTTGGTGGGGCAAAACAAAAAAAATGTGGCATGCCAGCAAAGCCACTACACAACACAACACAAAACAATACATTCATTGCACTATAACTATAACAGTGACAATAGGTGCCAACAAACTGTTAGGGCCTTCATAAAGCTGTCCCAACAGCAGAGTCCCAACAGCAGTCCCAACACCTTACCACTGCTACACCTGGCTATCAGCAGAGCCTTGTCTGGCAGAGAAACAGCTCATTCAGCCTCATTTACTGCCTTTAAAAAAACATAGCTGATATGGCTGACTTGCTTAAACAAATGTGGTTTCTACTGTCAATTGAGATGTAGAAACAATGGCATAAGGGGACGACAAGCGGATAAGAGGCAATCCGTAATTTCGATTAAGACATTAATGATTTCTTAGTGACAGTTTACATATCTCTCTGGCATCCTACATAATTTATGAAGCAGCATAAGACATTTTTGGACTCACAATGTTGTGATGTGCTTGAACAGGAAAGTGGCGCAGCGGTCCTTCATGGGCAAATTTTGTCATCAAAGAGAAAGATGCAATTCCAAGTTGAATGACCGTTCAAAAGGTATTCTCCCAGTTTGAGCTGTTTATTCCCGACTTCCCAGTTGTAATGCAATGCTTGCGGTTAGCCACTGTCACCGATTCCTTACAAACCACTCATTGTTGAATTTGCGATCTCCAAATTGTTGAGTAATGTTTATGTCGAATGGTCAATGAGCACTGATACGTTTTATCTATATTTTCTATTCATATGACAAGGATTAAAAAGGATTTGCCAGTGGACTTGATTCATGATGATGACTACTAGCTAAAATTGTGAAAGTAAGATGTTAACATTATCAGTCCAGTCAAAGCTACTGTACATATAATGTGATTTGACATAATTTCTGTGGCCAATGACCTTGAGCCTTCTTGGAAGGGCACTTGTCATATAACTCAATGGCAGGACCCAAAGGGCTGAAATGTTGGATGTCTACCCTTACTAAGGACTAAAGCTTGGCGATTGCGTAAGGTCCCCATAAGTGACAGAACACTGAGCCAATCACAGCGCAATGCTCCTATTTTCCGCTGGCTGCCCCACCACAGAAAGCACTGAGCTAGGCTGTAACACCTGCATTTTGGAGCTGCCTTACTCAAGAAAGCAAAAAAGAGACTATGTTTGTATGTGGCTTTATTAATTAACTCAATTATATGTATTATTTTTTACATTGTTTGAAACTGATATGTGACACGTATTAATGCCAAAATAACATGCAAAACAGGAAAGCCCCCCCAATTTATTTAATAAATATATATATATATTTTTTTTTTGTATTATTATTTTTTTGCTAAAAATGTGGGTCTCAAAAAAGCCCTACCTGTCCTGAATGGCGGGTCGCCACTGAATACAACAACAATTATCATAAAAAAACCTCTATATTTTAATGATAACTCAAAGCAATATTATACAAAAGATTTCTTAACACAGGAGTATTGACATGAGAGGACTGTGAAACAAAAGATCTCCACAGAAGTTTGTGTACACTACATACAGTGGTGAAAGGGGATCAGGGGAGATACTTTATCTCCTAACAACCAGAGGACTAATATTGATAGAAAATCGATACTGACCATCCCTTTGTACAATAGTAATTGTTCTCTCCTTCCCTATAAGTCCCCCCCCCCCCCTTTGAAATCTATTCTCCAGGTACTCTATGGGCCCTTAAATGTTGAGTCACTCATTTTTACAGACTTTAATAAATACAGTTCTATATTTTATATTACATACACAAAAGGTTTTGAGTTTACATGAAGTAGCCTAAAACATATGCATTTACATGGAAGTTACATAACTCATCGGCCAGTTTATTAGGTACAGCCATCTAGTACCGGGTCAGACCCCTTTTGCCTCCAGAACAGCCTGAATTCTTCAGTACAGGGATTATAAAAGTCAGAAACGTTCCACAGGGATGTTGTTCCATGCTGAAGCGATGGCATCACACAGTTGCTGCAGATTGGACGGTGGTACACCACCGCTACCAGCCTGTAGCATTGACACCAGACAGGACGGGTCGTGGGCACCCGTTTCTGAGATACTGGATCTGGTGTGCCACGCTCAAAGTCGTTTAGGTCACTCGTTTTGCCCATTCTAACATTCAATCCAACATGAATTGTGTGCTTTGATGCCTGTCTGCCTGCTTTATATAGCAAGCCACCGCCACGTGACTAACTGTCTGTAGGAGCGATCCATTGTACCTAATAAACTGACTGGTGAGTGTATATGGGCACCTTGTAATTAAAAAGTGTAACTACCATGTAATAACAATTAAAAGTTTTAGGCCACTCAATGTGAAGTGGGACCTAAAAAGTATTGACATTACTCTTGAGCTCCAGGTTTTCTCTTGACTCGTGCATGTGATAATAATGGCTTGATTCAATCTGCTTACAGGAAGAGGCAACCACACACCAACTGCCCCTTCCACACATTCAGAACGCACATGCAGTCAGGCATTACAGTGATGCAGTTAAAACACTGAACACTCCAGATGCAGTGCTGGGTGAGTAGGAGCAGTGTAGAGTAGTAACAGAGTTGCTCTCACCCCCAAATGAGACATGAGCTCCCCTAAATGAGCTCCCCACTGATTTAAACCAGTTCAGGTTCTTTCAATCGCATTCATTCTCCGCCTGTCTGCCTCTCTGATGTCTGTTTTGAGCTTTGCAGTATTGTTTCAACTGAGCCCTCACATGAGCTTGGGACAGACAGCTGTAGCTGAATCCCGTATTTCAGCCCCTTTTCAGGTGTCCAGATTTTTAAATATTTTTTCTGTCAATTTGTCAGCAAGACGCATCAATTAATTCAGGCTACAAGAGTGTAGGCTTCCTGACAATCGCCGAACGTCATCACACTTTCTGGTGTTTTGTAACAGATGTCTCTTTCCCTTCATGAAATGGCGGGTGCACTGTTTGGAAGCTGGAATTATTTTGTGGACAAAAGTGCACAGGTAGCTTCATTTTTTAAGTGATTTGTTTGAGAATCAGATGAACGCATCATGACTGTTTGTGTTCATGCCACATTAAAAGGTAATAATGTTTACCATTACAATACATCTTTACTATTAGTCCTCAAAATTATTTTCAGGAAGTCGCGTAAAAAAATGGAGACCCCCTTAATGTCACGATATAATTCGTAATCTGGGGAAATAATACTTTTCACATGAAGGCTACATTAATTGGTTTCAGTGATCATTGTGCTCACAACCTAAAGAGGTTGTGTGCATATACTGTAGCACAGGAGGTTGGTGGCACCTTAATTGGGGAGGACGGGCTCGTGGTATTGGCTGGAGTGGAATTAGTGGAATGGTATCAAATACATCAAACATGGTTTCCTTGTGTTTGATGCCATTCCATTCACTCCGTTCCAGCCATTATTATGAGCCGTTCTCCCCTCAGCAGCCTCCACTGTACTGCAGGTTTACACTCCAAGCTTCTTGTCACGAGCAAGACATCACATCCAGGCAAAGGGGACATTTTCACAATTTCAACCATGTGCTGCTCTTCAAGCAATTGCATAATGTGACAGCAATTACATTGTCATCAGACCAAACAAAAAAAAATACATTCAAAATGACATAACAATTCCCTTGTTGGTGCTTATGCAACACAAACCATTTTTTTCAAAACCAGTCATATAAAACATTAATTTCAATTAATCCAATTTCCAAAAAGGGATTTTACCTTGTCCATTTGCTGCCTCTTCTTGTCCTTCAGAGAAAACATCAGCGACACTTTGAATGTGTAGAATAGATCATATAGCTCACACTAAAAACAGGTTATTCTACCTCATCAGGTTCTTCAGTAGAAGGGGAAATAGAGGGACTGATCTGTACTTAAAACCTTAGTGCTAAAGAGGAAAGGGAGTGCATATGAAGCATAGGGAGGTTGGAGGAGAGTCAAGAGCCACTCCCAACTATCACAATCCAGACCTGCGTCTGCCAGCTGAATGAGTTGTGACCAGCCCCTCAACCACCTCAACCACTTGGTCTCTCACTCAGTCTCTCAGCGGGGAAACAGGGCTCTTCATTCAGAGTGGTCCGTCCCAGTAAAACTCGTTCTCCTAGACGTAGATGTTTGGCTGAGACAGTTGAGTCATCGGGAGCAGAGTGTCCCGGCCGCCGTTCTGCGCCACGTTGCCGTTGGGCGTGCTGCTGAGCTTGGCCTTCTTCAGGCTGTAGCGGCCCATCTTGTTGTTCTTGTAGTAGATGGAGTAGATGAAGACGAAGATGACCGAGATGACCACGACCATGAAGGCCACGAAGCCCGCTATGAGGGGCAGGTAGTCCTCTGTGACCAGAGAGACATAACAAACACCCATTAATCCATCACACTCTGTTAACGTTCTGGCGCCACCTCAGACTGAACCATATTCACCATCAAATAGAGAAGCATCAATACACTGATTTATCCTACTTCCTCCAACAGGAAAGAATAAGCACGTATCACTTAACATAATATTACATGATCCCACCAGTCAGAGTAGATCAACAACATACCGTAAGAGTGGGGACATTGCTCAACTTTACCCTTGAAATAGTATTCTACAAGGCAACAGTCAGTACTGAGCTAAACTGCCAAATATTCAACAACTTTACCCAACACTCTTCAATGAATGATAGATGATGCTCAGTTCTACCTAGCCTCACCAGGTGCCCTTCCCAAGGAGTTTGTTTCATGCCTGATCTTATATGTGCACAACCAAATACTGTCCCCTCATCATCTCATGTTTTTCACATGTATCTGACTACAGAATGTGGCAGGAGGAGAGCAGTTCAGAAACCAGTACCTAAGAGGTATTGGATTGGCCAACGGGTAAAGGACATATGAGAAAAACTGCATAGTTAAAAGTTAATAATAACATTTGTTCAGAGAACATTAATCAGTCAACCAAAGAATAGCAGACACAGAGAGAGGAGACCAGAGAGATGGGAGGAAGCAGACCAGCAAGAAGAAAACGTCCTGCAAGACTTTCATAAACAGTAAATAATGGGTTAATAAAGGGTTTAATACAGTTTAATAAAGGTCCCATTACCATTTAAAACCACCTCTACCACAATGAAGCTCGTCCCCACATCGTTGGTGGCGGTGCAGTTGTAGAGCCCTGCCTCAAAGACAGTCAGGTTGCCTCCCGCCTCACTGACAGGCTTCGCTGGGTCATAGAGCCACTGTATCCTGGGCTGTGGGTGACCCTCAGCCTCACACACTAACTCCTCAGGATAGCCCCTGAACACAGGTATCCTCACTGGCACTCGAGATGCATTGATAAGTGGCTTATCTTAGAGAGAGAGAGGGAGGGAGGAAAAAGGCAGGTGGTGAAAATATGACAACACATTTCTCGAATGAATTACTGCAGTGAAGGAAACAAACACAATTGTAAGTTTGATTATTTTCTTCTAACGTTAAAAGGCAGTGGAGTGAGACTTCACCGTAGAACATTAGGCAATTATGGAATGTGCTTCGAGACAATATATTAGCATACGTTATACAACGTTAGCGTGGTTTGTATATATGAACAGTTCTCAGCAACTCACAGTGCACAGTAATGCTGAGAGGTTCTGATGTTACTGTAGGATGGGGTTGTGGTCCCTCTGGTCCCAGGTCCAGTTCTGCTCTACATCTATACTGAGCTCCATCATCATGTCTACTGGGGCTGATCATCAGAGTATCAGACACATCCACTGGTGTCTTACTGACGTTACTGTAAGTTACATTATACAAGGGTTCATTCCCTTTGTACCACTTCACAACCAGGTTCTGTAGAGGAGCCATGTTCTGGATGTCACACTGCAGCTGGTACTCTGTCCCCTCCACCATGGCACCAGAGTGTCTCAGAACAGAGATGGAGACGCTGTCTGGAATCTCTGTGGAGGAGGTCAACAATGTAACAAAACCCTCAATGCTGATATACAGTTAAATAGAAACATACCTTTCTGATTCACAAGGAGCAAAATACTCACTGTAGAGAATGACTGGAAGTACTTTTGAGGGTTGATTGCTGTCATTGAGAGTGACGTAGCATTTAGGTTTTATTGTCCAATCAGTAAGGCTATCCACAGTCCAGGTGACAACGTTGACTTCTTGTTCAAAACCTGTACCTCCGAATGTGGCCTCCCATCCCATCCCCTCATGGTCTGTGGATGATGTGCTGCAGGTAACTGAGACTGAGTCTCCATATCTCACCACCACTCTGGGAGGGTTGAGCTCAAGAGGACAGGAGGCATGTGTAGGACCACCTACAGGTCAGACCACATGACAGAGACCATAATCAGCTAATTTGCATTCTCAAGCAGACATACTGTAGCTTTAAACAAAAATGATCCTATGTCTAGGCCTAGAATGCAGAATGGTAAACTATCAAGAGGTTAAAATTAGTTGCCTTTTTCAGAAGGCAGTTGCTAATCAGTAATTGAAATATAGGAAATACATGTTATAACGTATTATATTGGACAAAGACATAATCATTAAGACAACAAACAAAAAAAATAGACATTTTGTGTCACATCATCTTCACTGCGAGCATACAGATTTTTTTCGCTACTACATTGCCCTCTCCTGGTTATTCCAAAACGTGTTATTGGTTTTAGTTTATCTCTCTGACCACTATCAAATCCGATCCAGTTATTGTGGATTTTAATGCGAACCAAGGCGGCTATAGTTCTTATCCCTCTTAACTGGAATGTGAAATATTTTAGCGTTATCTATGTTCCTATTCTGCTTGAAATTCGTAAGTCTTTCAATACCGGTATAACAAAACTAACTGTACCTGCCATCCAGAGGAGAAGTACGGGAAACCCAAGAAAAATCCGACTAAATATTATTTCACACATTTGAAATTAAACTAATGTTTTATTCCCAGAAAGACGTAGAAAAATTGAGGTATTCCTTGCGATCAGTGGCTGATGTCCAAGTGTCCAGTCCCCACATGCAAACTACAGCCCAACTCTTCAACAGGCGCAGCGGTCAGTTGTCTCACATTATATTTTGGCTCTGTATTGAATTACAAGAAAAGGACCGGGAAATAGTGAGAAGTCACGTGCTCTTTACTGGAAGACCCCTTCGAAAGATTTCAGCCATCAAGCGCAGGAAACCGATCAATATTAACTTTGGGAATTTCCATGGAACAGGACCCGGCACCTCGTTTGGACTGTAACATTCCGGAACCCATTTTCCATGATGCGATAGCTCTCTTGGCATGAAAAATAATTTCCTCTGTAATTTAAAAATTATAAAAGCAATCAGAGTTCATTCAAGTTGCCTGCTCTGTATTTATCCTGCCCCCTAAAAAACGTCACTTGAAAACGTGCCTATTCTACAGTAAGAATTTATTCGAGTTGGGCCGTACCGGTTTATGGTTTGCGAAACATTATAGCGTCTACAGACCGACGCGTGGCCATTGCTGTGGTTGGAGAGAGAAGCGCGCCTGTATCTCTCATATAACTAGATTTGACATTCACTTTGTGATCTCCCTCTGCTCTGATAAATACGAGCCTCCAACTGTCATCTCTCCAGCGTTCTCTTAATCATTTATTTCACCGCTGATAAATTGAAATACATTTGTCAAAATAATAGAATTACTGTTGTCTGTTCAGAAAGAAATCAAACAATTCAGAAAACACCAGTAGTAGGCATATCATTTATCCAGAGGATCAATAGTTATTTTTATAGCCTAGTTGTGGATTGTGTGTAGCCCAATCACAAGACATGCCTATAGTCAGGGAACTAAAAAGATTGATGGAAAATGACAAGATAGTTACACGGAGTGGAACCCAAGAGCAGACTCAGACGAGGAGACTGGGATGAAGTGACCACGGTATTTATTGAAAAACTGGGAAGATGGTATGCAGGCCAGTGGAAGCTCAGGTGGGTTGCAGGAAACCAGGTGCGGAGGCTGAGGCTGGAGCGAGAGGGGTTGAGACAGGGTAAGCAGGTCTGTAGGGGAATCCAAGGGAGTAGTAGAGTGGGGAATCCAGGACAGAGTAGCAGGATGACAAGACGTGGAACTGGAGACAAGGACCAGAGTCAGAGTGGCCAGTACTGTAGTGGAGAGGAAACCAGCGTCAGGGGAGGAAAACAGGCACAACAGGCTCTAACAGTAACAACCGGCAAGAAGCGTAGACTGACTGAGCAGAGATTACAATCTGGCAGCGTGGAAGTGGCAGGGCTGAGTATTTGTAGAGGTCTTGATTATGGAACAGATTGCAGCTGGTGGGGATCTGCTCTGACTCCAGCACACCTGTCTCCGCCCACACAATCACACACAGAGAGAGAGGGAGAGAGTACTGGGGGAGTGGCGGCAAGTCAAGGAGACACAGGATGAGCAGTAGAGGGCGTGGCAGGAGCAGATGTAACAAAGATAGAGATTTAAATAGCAATATACATTTTTTGCTGAAAGGCTATATGCCTAATCATCTCAGGTCACCAGCTCACAGATTGACACCCACTTACCAGCATTAGGCAATGTGATGCAGTGTTTGTGTTCTTCGATTTCAGACAACATTAACAGTTCCATCAAATTTACATAATAAGTCATTTGTCTTTTAATTTTACATTTTAGTCATTTAGCAGACACTCTTATCCAGAGCAACTTACAGTAGTGAATGCATACATTTCATTTCATGCATTTTTATTTATTTTTTGTACTGGCCCCCCATGGGAATCAAACCCACAACCCTGGCGTTGCACACACCATGCTCTACCAACTGAGCCACAGGGAAGGCTATTTTGTTGTGTATATTATTTATTTCAGGGAAACAGTTGCTCAATTGATTGCATCTATTTAATTTCAGAATATTTATATTCATATTTTTATTATAATTTTTCATAGTGTTGGCATTAGCACAGTAGGGCGGCATCTCTGTGCATTCTAGAATGACCTGTTATTTCCAGTTTCTCTCTGCAGTTTCCTGTCTATTTATGAGACTGGTGGAAAGTACTAAATGTCTTGATCATGTGATGTCTGCTCTGGTAGAGTGGATGCAGAACTGAGTGGTTGTCACATCCTGACCATAGAGAGCCTTTCTATTTCTCTATTTGGTCAGGTCAGGGTGTGATTTGGGTGGGCAATCTAGTTTTCTTATTTCTTTGTTTGGCCGGGTATGGTCCCCAATCAGAGGCAGCTGTCTATCGTTGTCTCTGATTGGGGATCATACTCAGGCAGCCCTTTTCCCATCTGTGATTGTGGGATCTTGTCTATGTGTAGTTGCCTGTGAGCACTACGTTGCTTCATGTTTTGGTTTTTTGGTGCTTTATTGTTTTCTGTGTGTTTCACTTATCAAATAAAAGATGATGGAACCATACCACCCTGTGCCTTGGTCCGTTTCTACACACAAGCGTGACAGTGGTGAAGTGGTGATGATATAATAAGTCATCAGATGAGGGGGAGGTAGTGGGCGGTGGGATGGCTCCATCCACAAATAACATCTCTGTTGGCTTAGACTGATATTTAGTTAGAATAGAGATGTTGAGAACACAGAAATGCCTCACTATCTTATACACTATACAGGCTTTATAGCAACCCACAGGTGGACAAGTGCAGGTGGGAAGAAACTCAAGAGCTCCATCCAATCAAAAGGCGGATCTGCTACTCGTCTGAATGGGACCGTCAGTCTAGTCACAGTAGCAGTCTGGACTAATACAATGGAATTATTTAGCTAAAGCTCTAGCCTTTTAGATGATTTTTTAGCCCTCCATTATCCATCAGTCCAGGTCTGGGCTGTGTTTATAAGATACGGTGATAAGTCATACCAGGGGATCAGAACAAGAGGAGTATTTACAAAATACCAGCTGCTGCTATTTCTAAGCAGACCTCTAGACTTGAGTTAGGGTCAGAGGCTGTTCTAACTAGTTGTCAGAGAAAGGGGAGGCGAAGGGAGAGGAGAGACAAAGTGATATACAGGGGAGGACTGGACTCCCCGTAAGAACAAACAGTGTGTTCTTGTTGCAAAAACAAGCATTGGAATTCCAGTCATGTCTCTGACACGCTCACTATTCAATAGTGCTCTCATACCGTAGCGCTCTCAAGACATTCTGAGTCTGTGTTATATGTCCTGCATCCACATGTAAAGTTTCTATTCAATGTCCAAAAACGCTATAGAAAGTTCATACACAGACACTCAATGTGTGTGTGTAAATGGATAGATCAAAGATGTTGTTATTGACCACCAGCCAAAAGGAAACTTTAATCTCCACTCAGGGGCTCCGTGTATCTAAGCAACAAGGTCAAATACAAAGTAAATAGTTGCCAAATGGGACAGACATTTTCAGAACTGTAGCTGAGGAAACCAACACTCAACTTTCCTCTCGCTGCCCTTTGTCAGCCCCGTGTATGTTTTAATTCTTTACCACCAGAGATCCTGTAGCTCCCCTGTACTTAAAGCAGAGAGACCTGGAGGGAGTTGACAACTTCCATGTTAGGTTTCAGTTTCCTGTGGATAAAACATTTCAGTATCCTGTGGATCAAACATTTCAGTTTCCTGTGGATCAAAGGTTCAGTTTGCACCTCAGTGTACTCAGATGTTTCAGAGAGCGACATGGCAAACAAATGCAAATATACTAGAGGATTTGAAACACAGTAGCTGTTCATCCCACACATGACTTCCCCTTAACATGACACTTTCATTCCTTTTTTTAGCAACTTTGACACCAGAACACGTGGAAACAGTGCAGCATTTGCAGGACAGTACATCCCTGCTGGCAACATAAGAACAGAGAATGCACCAGACATATGAACACACTACACAGAGGAACACAGTGCAGTGTGTTCCAGAAGGTAGAAATTGGGGTAAAGGAAAATGTTGGCGCCCTCTTACACTGTTTCTGAAATGTAGAATGTGGCCCCTTGTCCCTTGAGTCCCTCTTACAGTGTATTCATCTATTCACCCTTCGGCAGGCCTATCACATTCCATTTCTCTCTCCTCACTGTTTCATTTCTCTCTGTGCCCCTCAGTGTGTACGTGTGTGTGTGCGTGTGCGTACAGTCAGCGTGTGTCCCACTCCAAGGCCAGCCTCTGATAGCTTTGTAATGCCTTGATACTGGACACTGACGGCATGACCTTGGTTTCTGTTGACAAACTAAAGACCACGTCAGCTTTGGTGACCAGACTGTGTTTTCTCACACTTCTGAGTACAGTCAACAGTCTCGTTGTTAACACAGTTCAGTAAGCTGTTTGAAAGTGTGGAAGATAGCAAGTAAAAAATGGTTACATTTTGTGGAGCACATTAAAACAATCTGGTTGTTGTTCATTTAATTCCTGACGCAAACCTCTGAAATATGATTATGTAGAATACATGAGCTCAACAAATGCCCCTCTGTGTCTACACATTCTCCATGGGAATACTGGAATTTAGAAGCCATTTCCCATATCTTGCCAATTAGAATAAGGCCTGGTGAGTGGATGACTAAGTGGGTTGGGTACTCTCTGTGTAGGGGGTATTTTCCCAAAAAGTATTTAGAGCATTTCAAAGGGGGTTTCCAACTAAACACCCACAAGGATGAATCAGAGTATGTGAAACACATATTATTCTCAGAACACACACTCACAACCACATCTGCACATGCTCTACGTTTAGTCCTGAGTTTTAGAAAGATAAAAAACAACCCTGACCTCTCAGCTGCCCCAGACTGGTCTCATAGACTAGACGTAACATAGTTAATGTCAAATCCAGGACACTGAAATGAGTATGATATGTAACGTTTGGTACGGTTACATAAGGTTGTAGGTTACTTATGACAAAAACAAAAGGATGGTAGGTGGGCGTATAACGCGAACGTCTAGCAACTCAAAGGTTGTGCGTTTGAATCTCATCACGGAAAACTTTAGCTAATTAGCAACTTCGCATCAACTTACTACTTTTTAGCATGTTACCTAACCCTTCCCCTAACCCTAACCTTAACCCTTTAACCTTACTCCTAACCTTGACCCTAACCTTAAGCCCTAACCCGTAGAGCTAGCCAATGTTAGTGTTAGCTGTCTAGCCATCTAGCTAACATTGGATTGGAATTGGAATTCGTAACATATCATACATTTTGCAAATGTGTAACATATTCTATGAATTGCAATTCGTAACATATCAAACGAATTGTAACGTGTAACCTATCATACGAAATGGATTACATTTACATTTAAGTCATGATGGAAGGTCCACAAATGAATACTTACCATACGAAACATAACATAGCTTACTAAATGGAGTGTCTCGGATTTACATAGAGAATAATAGGAAATGCTATAGTCCCAGAGGACTATAACTAATTCCATAATGATTCTTGCCTGAAGACTCAAACTGAATTATTCCGCTGCTCTATGTTTGCTACATATAGTACTACATACAGAATTTTAAAAACGCCGCATTGCCCACCTGTGTTACGACTCTGGCTCAACCCATTGGTTTCTGGAACCAATCAGAACGGTTAGAAT
The DNA here is from genome assembly GCF_901001165.1 of Salmo trutta. Taxonomy (NCBI): domain Eukaryota; kingdom Metazoa; phylum Chordata; class Actinopteri; order Salmoniformes; family Salmonidae; genus Salmo; species Salmo trutta. The sequence goes on from NC_042957.1 coordinate 51,751,856, forward strand.
GTAATAGCATTCTAGAAATCATTGGGGAGGAACTCAGATCCAGAATAATAACAGAGAAGAAACTAACGTCTGTGGGCGTATCATTTGACTGGAGCAAGGAGTTTGGGTAGCCAGGCAATAAGGATTAATGCTGACAACAGAACTGCAGTCTCGATCATTCGCAATGGTGTGATCGATATCAGCTATTCCTAGCTCAAATCAGTCACATACATGAACGTCCCGTAGGCCTACATGATTCACATGGCCATATTCTTAATCAAAGTTAACATGATTGCCTTGAACATTTAAAAAAATGATTTTGTTCAAAAAAAAGTGAACCTGTAAATGTCATTTGACATTGGTATGTCCTAGGGAGAGCACAAACGGCTGTTTTGGGCTTCTCTGACAGATTCGTCTTGGTAATAGTGAGGGGAGGCTGACATGAACCTGACATACCCCCAACCTGAGTCTTATGGACTAGACAGGTTTGTCTGCTCCAATAAGGCATTTTATTTTCATTGACCAGTTAAATTGTGAAGTTTGGAAATAAACTTTTTTTTTTATTGATTTGTAAATATTGATATTTACAAAATACAATTGCACATCCGAACCACCATCCTCTGTAAATAAAAGTCAACTTCTGCACCGAATTCTGTCTGACTCCTGAAACTCTTCTGCTCTTACGGCTGCTACAAGGTCCCTATTTTACAATGATGTAAACGTTTTCTCCTGGTCAATCACACGCCCCTCAGTGCTCATGTAAGTTAACAAACTTTCCTGGCCAAAACCAGTCACTTGTTTTCCCTGATTGGGTCCAATCTGGACTACGTACTGTATGTGCTCTGAGGGAAGTTATACTCTAATTTCATACGAACTGTTCTGGAAAGGATCCAACTATCCAGATGTTGCCGTTCTTTGTTTGCCAATCATCATGAGGAGTAATTCAGGGAAAAATCACTCACAGAGAGCACAATGTTAGCCAGCACAATGTTTGAGTATTATAAATTAAAGATTGTTTGGCTGCGTTAACACAGGCAGACCAATTCAGTTTTTTTTCCACTAGTGGGTCTTTTGAGCAATCAGATCAGCTCTTTTGACAGTAATTGGGCAAAAAAATCAGAATTGGGCTGCCTGTGTAAATGCAGCCATAGAGCATAAACTTGGTTCTGTCTGAACTTTTAAGAATACTCGTATCACATGCTGATAACTAGATGTGTTTTTTTATCATACAGTATACTAGAGTCATACTCCAGAAGGGTTTAGCCATTACTCCCCATATCCACTGTAAATGTGGGGGGCCGTGGTTGTTAATTGCTCAATCATAGACTTCCCAGTCGGGATACTTAGAAGTCGTTATCAACGTTACTTCCACTTTTCCAGTCATCTCAAAAGAAAAACCATTCAACATATTAAGAAACAGTGTACAGCAAATAGATGGGTGGGGAACTTTCTACACTCTAATGGACAATAGTTGAGGTACTTAAGGAAATACAAGCAAAAGAACTGTCAGGAACCAGATAACAGACAGGAAATGTCTACTTTACAAGGATATTGTAAGGACAGGGCAGATAGGAGCCATGGAGCACGAAGAGTCTCCTCCGACCAGAGTCAAATCAGGAGTTGGGTCAAGAGCAGCAGAAATAGTCTAGTGATATTGATGACACTGACGGAGGATACAACTCTCTTCCTGCTCTTATTTGTATCAGGGTCACTTAAGCCAAATTGCTCTGGATAAGAGCGTCTAAAAAATCTTTTTTTTAAAGTAGTCAACAGGATACAGAATTTGAATGAAAGGAAATAGAATCGAATTCAGTGAAATTCAATGAAATCCAAATACCTCTTCTATTAAGGTTAGGGTTAGATCTTCGACATCAACATCAAACATGTTGTTATATACATATGTAACAGATGTCATCACACTTCATAACTCTCTTGCATTGTGTTTATAAAAAAAAGGCCTGTCCAGCCAGCAATCCCAGTTGATTGAGGCAACTCAGGTGTGCAGCAACAACAGTATGTTGATGGCTGTAGATTCGTGATTTGCCACTTGCATGTCAATATCAGACTGGGTATTTTGTAATCAAACGTCATAACAATAACAAAAATAGTACAAAATACAATAAATGTAAGTACCTCACGATAGACACAAGGAAGCACATTAGATGTGCAGGACAACAGTATGTTGATGGCTGTAGATTTGTGATTTGTCTGTTAGCATGGAAATAATTGTGAATTAGCAGGGAGCTAATGCGACCATTACAATTAGAGCATGCTAGCTAACTTGCTCTTACAGCAATAACATACAAAAGCACATCCAAGGAAGCCCCAAACATTTAACAGGTACCATACACACAAAATGCTTTATTTCAGAATGTGACCAACCGCTTGCATGTCAATATCAGACTGGGAAGAATTGAAGTTTGTGATCTCCCCCTTCCTTATTTCACTCTGTCATGCAGGTTAGTATTGTGGATTAACTATGTTGTTGATCCATCCTCAGTTTTCTCCTATCACAGCCATTAAACTCCGTAACTGTTTTAAAATCACCATTGACCTGATGGTGAAATCATTGTGCGGTTTCGCTCCTCTCCGGCAACTGAGTTAGGAAGAACGCCTGTATCTTTGTAGTGACGATTAACCTGTACCCCTCAGTACCGGAACCCCCTGTATATAGCCTCGTTATTGTTATGTACATTTATTGTGTTACCTATTGATTGATTCGATTTTTATTTAGTAAATATTTTATTACCTCTATTTCTTGAACTGCATTGTTGGTTAAGGGCTTGTAAGTAAGCATTTTACGGTAAGGTCTACACCTGTTGTATTCGGCGCATGTGACAAATAACATTTGACTGGGTGTATTGAAAAACCATCCTAAACGTAATTGATAACTTCGCCATGCTCAAAGGGATATTCAGTGTCTGCTTCTTTATTTTACACATCTATCACTAGGTGTCGTTCTTTGCGAGGCATTGGAAAACTACTCGACTGAGGGAACTTACAGATAACCATATGTGTAAATTCAGGCTGTAACACAACAAAACGTGGAAAAAGTCAAGGGGTGTGAATACTTTCTAAAAGCACTGTATAAGGTATGGTCTAATATAGAGTAACTGCATTGTTTGTCGAGAAAATAGAATTGGCAATTCTAAGCACTAAGGAGTAAATTAAGGAAGTGAGTGATATATTCTTTGGTATGAGGAAGTGTGACCTGTTAGATTCAACAGAACTCTCTCATTGTCACGCCCTGGCCATAGAGAGGGTTTTATTCTCTATTTTGGTTAGGCCAGGGTGTGACTAGGGTGGGCATTCTATGTTCCTTTTTCTATGTTCTTTATTTTCTATGTTTTGGCCGGGTATGGTTCTCAATCAGGGACAGCTGTCTATCGTTGTCTCTGATTGGGAACCATACTTAGGTAGCCCTTTTTCCCTCCTTGTGTTGTGGGAGGTTGACTTTGTTTAGGGCACATAGCCTTTAGCTTCACGGTATGTTGGATAGTGTTTATTGTTTTGTTCGGCGTCTTTTCAAATAAAAAGAATATGTACGCTCACCACGCTGCACCTTGGTCCTCTCCTTCTAACCGTCGTGACACTCATGTTCTATGACAGTGGAATTTCTTTGAATTGCACTGAATTAAATACTACTTCCTGTCACTCAAACTCTAATTCTACATCCTGTGGGTTGTGGCTAATTTCATTAGAATTTCAACTCATATGTTGAATGGGAGTCTATTCCAAAATTCTGAATTGAGCCCCACCCTGAATCCTATAATTGAATGATCTCCTCCTGTATGTCCATCTTTCTGGATCCATCCTGAACGTGCCCCTTTCCCCTTCCTTTTTGTGTTTGTCTTTTGGTCTTGTTCAGTTAGTTTCTATATTGTCTGAGCCTGTTTCCCTCTTTCTCCTTCACCTTCACCACGTATGTGGTAAACCATTAAGGACCTGAGTTTCACAGGGAGAAAATATTTCTTAATGTTACACTTCAGCCCCTGTTTCCCAATTCAGATTAGGCTTCCCTGAATATGAACAGGGCCGGTATTATGGGTGAGAACTAGGGGGGCTGGCCCGCCCTACCGTACGTCCTTGTCGTCCAAATAAAATATTGAAATTTGACCGAGACACGCGCAGACAGAAAGACGCATCAATCTCAGATAAAGCATCCGAATGAGCAAAACAGCTCCCCTCTGTCGCGGTATGTGTAGACCATGTATCTGATGCTGTCTGGACAAAATGAGTATGGCATGACATCATTTTTCTGTCCAGACAGCATCAGATAGTGTCGAAGCGAGAGGGCTCACTCTCGCCAAAATCTTTGCTCAATAAGCACAATACATTTCTATGGGCATAATATGCAGACCTAAGCTTGTTGCCTGCATTCCCGCCTTTGGGAAAATGACTAGCATTGTTAGGGCGGAGACATGAGCATCTCGTCATTATATACAGATCTCTGGTTTCAGCCACTTGCAAATTAGAAAGGAAAATTGGCGGGTTCACGGTGCACTGTTTGGATACTGGCTTCCCCTAAAGTAAATTGATGTTTTGCCAACATTATATAATGACTCCTGTCTAAATAAAATAACTCAAATTACTTTACCTTTTCAGATGGGATTTTAAAGGGGTGTCCTGACTCTCTGTGGTCACTAAAGATCCCATGGCACTTATTGTAAGAGTAGGTGAGTTAACACCGGTGTCCTGGCTAAATTCCCAATACGGCCCTCATACCATCACTGCCACCTAATCATCCCCAGTTTCCTATTGGCTCATTCATCTCCCCTGTAACTATTCCCCAGGTCGTTGCTGTAAATGAGAATGTGTTCTTAGTCAATTTACCGAGTAAAATAAAAAAAACAATTGTTAAAGCTACATTTTGTCCTATGCCGAAGTGTAGTTTAGAACACCTTTAATTTAACTGCTACAGAACTAAAGAAATATGGAACCCGATGAGAAGTATTGATTTTGATGTATGTTTAAATCCTTTCACAGTGTTTTTGATACTCACATGGATGAAAATCCTGAAGATCTATGGTGGACAATAATATGCATTGTGAGCAATAAGATTGGGAAGAGTAGATGTATTATGACTATAAAACAAATTTTTGTCACCTCAAACATTATTTTAAATAAATCAAAACGGAATTAAAAAGAAGAAAAAAGCTGGACTCCAAAAAACAAGTTGACATACAAAAACCTCCTATTAAATATGTAGATCATGTTAAGTATGTAACGCCCTGGCCATAGAGAGGGTTTTTTTGTTCTCTATTTTGGTTCGGCCAGGGTGTTACATGGGTGGACGTTCTATGTTTATTTTTCTATGTTGGTTTGTTTCTTTGGTTTGGCCGTGTGGCTCTCAATCAGGAACAGCTGTAGATCATTGTTGCTGATTGAGAGTCATACATAGGCAGCCTGTTTTTCCTTTGGGGTTTGTGGGTGATTATTTTCTGTCTAGGTTTTTGTTAATCCTGACAGGACTGTTTGGCTGTCGTTTCTTTTCGTGTTTTGTTTGTAGTGTTCATTAGGTCATTAAAACCTTTTATGATGAACACATCCTCCGCTACACCTTGGTCTCATTGCGACAACGGTCGTTACAAAGTAGCCTAATAATGAACATATTGATGTGAAAAAAGATTTGTATTTATATTAATTAATCTGTTATGTTTGTAAAATGTGAGATCAAACTTCAATAAAGATTATTTGAAAAAAAAGCAAAGGCTGGTGCTCTTGTTTAGTTGAATTTTAACTTTTCAATTTTTATCATTTAAATTACGTTTTTTTATAATTAAACACATTATTATTGAAGTGAAACTCTTCCACGAAAATGTGCATATCAAAATAATCATACACATGTGTAACACGCTGGTAAAACCTGACAAGACAAGACGAACTGGCAACAGACAAACAGAGAACACAGGTATAAATACACCGGGGAAACAGGAGACAAAGGGCTGTGATACATAGGTTTAATTCTGATAACACATGAAAAGTGGGATTTATATTGAGGGAAAGGGGCCACAGAAGACAAACAGCAGAGGGGCTAAGGACTTTAGAGATGGGTAAAGGACCAATAAAATGGGGGGAAAGTTTGCGGGACTCCACCCGGAGGGGCAGATCCTGAGTGGATAGCCATACCCCCTGCCCAAGACAGTAGCGAGGAGCAGGGGTCCGGTGGCGGTCCGTCTGTTGTCGGTACCTGGAGGTGGTCTTGAGAAGAGTGGCCCAGGCTCTCTTCCAGGTACGGCGACAGTGGAAGGTGTGCTGACCTCTGCTTCTTGCTCCAGGAAGAGTGGGCCTGATAACCTAGGGAACACTCAAAAGGCGTGAGGCCCATAGCAGAACAGGGAAGGGTGTTGCGAGCATATTCCAACCATACGAGTTGCTGGCTCCAGGTGGTGGGATTAGTGGAGACGAGGCAGCGGGGAGTCTTCTCCAGGTCCTGATTGACTCTCTCTGACTGGCCATTGGACTGGTGATGAAAACCAGAGGACAGGCTGGGCGACAACCCAATAAGGGTGCAGAACGACTTCCAGAACGAGGACGAGAACTGGGGACCGCGGAAGACGTGCTGCACCATGAGCTGGGCTGTCTCCTGAGCTGCTGCACCATGAGCTGCACCATGAGCTGAGGGCAACTTAGGAAGGGCAATAAATGGCTGGCTTTGGAAAACCGGTCCACCACCATAAGGATGGTGGTGTTGCCATCAGACGGCGGAAGGCCCATGATGAAGTCCAAGGATATATGGGACCAGGGGCGGTGAGGGACAGGAAGTGGTTGAAGGAGGCCAGCCGGAGCTTGACGCTGAGTCTTGTTCTGCGCACACATAGTACAGGCGGCAACAAATGCAGAGACATCAGGAACTATGGTAGGCCACCAAAAACGTTATCTGGCAAAATTCGAGGTTCGTCGGGATCCAGGATGATATTTGAGTCTCGGGAATATGCCACTTCTAGAACAGGAGCACGGGCAGAGTCCGGGACAAACATCTGGTTAGCTTTGGTCCGTCCACACCAGAAATTGCTGTTCCGCCCCTTCTAACCAGTGCCTCCATTCCTCTAACGCCATCTTGACAACGAGTAATTCTCGATTTCCCACGTTGTAGTTCCTCTCGGCGGGGTTAAGGCGATGGGAAAGGAAGGCGCAGGGATGCAGCTTCTGGTCCTGGGCAGAGTGTTGGGACAGGAAAGTCCCCACTCCGAAGTCTGAGGCGTCAACCTCCACCACGAACTGACGGGACAGGTCCGGATGGATTAAGATGGGGGCGGTAGTGAATCACTGCTTGAGGTCAGGGAACACCCAGTCAGCTGCTGGAGACCATATAAACGGCACCTTGGGAGAGGTGAGTGCAGAGAGGGGGGATGCAAGGGTGCTGTAACCCCGGATGAAATGACGATAGAAATTGGAAAACCCCAGGAAATGCTGCAGCTGCACTCTGGGCGTAGGTTGAGGCCAATTCATCACCACTCTCACCTTGTCAGGGTCCATCTGAAGACTCCCTGCAGCAATGACATATCCTAGGTAGGAGATGGTGGTGCGATGGAACTCACACTTCCTTCACGAACAGGTGGTTCTCCAGGAGACGCTGGAGGACCTGTCGGACATGGAGGACGTGCTTTTGAGCTTACCGGAAATAGATGATGATGTCATCGACGTAGACAAACACAAATCGGTTCAACATGCCTTGGAGCACATCATTGACCAGGGCCTGGAACACTGCGGGAACGTTGGTCAGTCCGAACGGCATCACCAGGTACTTGGAGTGCCCGCTAGCCGTGTAAAGGCAGTCTTCCACTCATCCCCTTCCCGTATCCGAACCAGATGCTAGGCGTTTCAAAGGTCCAACATGGAGAAGATGGTTGCCCCCTGGAGAGACTCGAAAGCTGAGGAGATGAGTGGTAGCGGGTAACGTTTTTAACCGTAATGTCATTGAGACCCCGGTAGTCGATACACGGATGATACACGGTCTTGTCCTTCTTCTCCACAAAGAATAACCCTGTGCCGGTGGGGGAGGAAGAGGGACGCATAAACCCAGCAGTAAGAGAGTCCTCAATATACCCTTCCATCGCTTTGGTCTTCTGACCCGACAGGGAATAAAGCCGCCCCTGAGAAGGTTTAGTGCCTGGGAGAAGGTCGATGGCACAGTCATAGGGCCGATGAGGAGGAAGCGAGTCTTGCTGAAAGCCTCCCGGGAGTCCTGATATTCCGCAGGAATGGTGGAGAGGTTCGGGGCTTTTCTCCCAAGCCCACAGGAAGATGTCCCGGGACAGGCAGCGCCGACTTCAGGCATTGCACATGGAAAAATGGGCTCGAACCCAGGATAGAACCAGTAGCCCAGTCGATCAGAGGATTGTTCCTCTGGAGGCAGGAGAACCCCAAAACCACAGGTGCTTGAGGGGATTCGATGGGAAGGAACTGCATACTCTCACTGTGATTGCCCGACACTCTCAGGTAATTGGAAAACGTAGTGTGGGTGACTCTGCCAATAGAGCGCCCATCCAACGCTCTGATGTCCATGGGAATGGAGAGGTGTTGTGTGGGAATTCCCAGCTCCGACACAAGGGTAGAGTCCATAAAACTCTTGTCGGTCACCCCACAACAGGGTAGCATGGAGAGGGGTACGAGCAATGGAGGATGGGAAACTCCCCGTACGGCTCACCAGCGTGCTCGTACCTACTTGATGAGCCTGGGTTTTTAATGGGCAGGTAACTAAGAAATGTCCCATAGGTCCACAATATAGACAGCTCTGGGTGTTAAGTCTGCGTTTGCGCTCAGCCGGAGACAATCTATCCCTGCCCAGTTGCATGGGCTCCGAAGGAGGTGAGTTGGCAGCCCTCTGTGATTCCCGAGAGAACTCGGGTGACATCGGGTTCACTTGAACATGTAAACTTCGGGGGTCCCCGGGATTCCTCGGAGGCGAGGTGGGAATCGAGGGCGAGCAAGGGTGACAGGGCTCAGATTCCCTCTCCCTCCTACGTTCTCGTAGCCTCCCATCGATCCGGATGGTCAAGGCTATGAGGGAGACAAGGTCCATGGGCAGCTCCCGGGCTGCGAGCCACAAACTCCTCCAGACTGAGGCAGACGGCGGACTGCTGCTCCCACATCGCCTTAGCCCAGGCGAGTGCCCTCCCGGACATCAGCATTATGAGGTCTGCTATCTTTGAGTGGTCCAAGGGAAACGAAGATGGCTGCAGCTCAAAGATGAGGGAGCACTGGGAGAGAAAGGCCCGGCAGGTTCCAGAGTCTCCAGCGTAGCGCTCCAGAGGAGGTAAGCAGGGTTTTCGGGAAACTGGGGTAGGCTGGGAAGAAACGCCACTGGTGGCAGGGTTGCTGAGAGTCTGGGGGATTACTGGTGTGGCCCACTGCCTAGTAGGGTATCTGAGGTATTGCTCCAGCAATGTCTTGAATGCCTGGTCATCGCATTCTGCCAGGGTATGGAGTCCCTCCATAACTCCTCGTGTCATCCAATGGTGGCTCCTTGCTGGGAGACATCATTGTGGAGCTGGTCTGAGTCTGCTGGTTCAGTCATGGCTAGTTCGTACTATCACAACTCAGGATATGACCCAGATGCAGACACAGGAGGCGGATAGCCCAGTTCTCAGATTATTTATTGTAAAAACAGGGCAGGCAAAGGGCAGGCAAAGGGCAGGTTGAGGACAGGCAGGGGTTCATGATCAGGTCAGAGTCAGGCAGGTACAGGACGGTAGGCAGGCTCGGGGTCAGAGCAGGCAGAGGTTCGTAATCAGGTCAGAGTCAGGGAGGTACAGGACGGCAGGCAGGCTTGGGGTCAGGGCAGGCAGAATGGTCAGAACCGGGAAAACTAGGAAACAAGACAAAGGAAGACTGGAAAACACGCTGGTAGACCTGACAAGACAAGATGAACTGGAAACAGACAAACAGAGAACACAGATATAAATACACCAGGGATACATTGAGGAGACAGAGGAGACATTGAAAATTCTAGCCCTTCGGCTGCTGCCATAGAAGCGCCCATTCAAGAAGGCTCAAGGTCATTGGCCACAGATAAAATGATGTCAAATCACGTTATATGTACAGTAGCTTTGATTGGACTGATCATGTCAACATCATACTTCCACAATCTTAGCTAGCAGTCATCATCATGAATCAAGTCGACAATCTACTGGCAAATCCTTTTTTTAATCCTTGTCATATGAAGAGAAATAATGAAGAGAAATTATAGACAAAACATATCGGTGCTCGTCGGCCGTTGGACATAAACATTACACAATCAAGTTTGGAAGGAATCAGTGACAGTGGCTGTGTGGTCCCAAATCTAGGATTAAGGGGCTCTTTTCCACGTTTAAAATGAAAAACATTCAACATTGGCCATGCTGTCAAAGAAGCATGATTTGTGCTGCGATCTAAACAACTGTTCAAGTGAGCCGAGCACAACAATGTGAGTCCAAAAATGTATTGTATGCTGCTTCATAAAGGATGTAATATGCCAGGGAGATATGTATACTGTAGCTAAGAAAGTAATACTAAGTGTATGTTGTGTAGTAAGATGTTTGTAGCCCATGTGCCTCACCCTAATAATTTGGTCTATTTACCCCTCTTAATTTTGCCTACTGTTCTGACTGTTCTACTGTAGCCTATAACCTGTTTTAGAGAAATGTAATCATTGAATATTGTAAGAGCTTTCATTGTCTGCTTATATGCCCCCTTTATTTATCTTACGGTTCTAACTTGGTGTACAGGGAGAGCACTGTAAGAATGACCCATGTTCTGAATTCTGTCGCTGTACATTTCAAAGGTGCTAAAGAAAAAGTTATATTGACTAACATTACGTCCGCCCTAGCTCGCTCATTGTCTTAATCGAAATTACGGATTGCTGCTTATCCGCTTGTCGTCCCCATAGTTTGTACATCTCAATTGTCATTAGAAACCACATTTGTTTAAGCAAGTCAGCCATATCAGCTATGTTTTTTTAAAAGGCAGTAAATGAGGCTGAATGAACTGTTTCGCTGCCAGACAAGGCTCTGCTGATAGCCTGGTGTGGCAGTGTTAAGGTGTTGGGACTGCTGTTGGGACAGCTTTATGTAGGCCCTAACAGTTTGTGGACACCGTTTGTCACCGTTAGAGTGCAATTAATGTATTGTTTAGTGGTTGCCCCACCAAGATTTACATGCTAAAATCGCCTCTGATAACGCCCATTAGCAAGCGCATGCACACAGGAAGTCCCGTGAAAAAAACAGGCCGGCCTATAGAAATCAAATTCCCTTCCAACTGATTCGTTCTGGAGCCAGCCCTGAATGCGAATACATGTCTGCCACATCAGCATGAGGTAAACATTGGCTTGATGAATCAGAGGCTCATTCACCCTTTCCCCTTTTCTCTTTGCTTCTAGTCTTCCCCTCTATTCTCTTATTATGTCCTCTCCCCCCCTCCTTTGTCCTTTACTCTCTATTATCTATCTGTTCTTTCCTACCAGTTATATAGAATCCTGGACTGGATCTCCAGCTTTACATGAGGAGGGGTTGGGGAGGGGGGTAGTGATGGCTGTTGAGGGACAGGATATTACAGTCGTCCCCCCCCCCCCATTCCCCTTCAGATTAATCACATGGTTTCAGGAAAGGGACCTCTCTCTCTCTGCTGAGTCATGGGAAAATGAACACTCCTGCATGAAGAATCTGCTCTCTCTTTCCCGTGTAGGAGTTAGCCCTCCTCCTTTCCTCCTCCCTCCTCTCCTCCTCACTGACAACAAGCAGATCCAGCCAGCACCTCCTGTGTGGTAGAGGAAGCGCTCCATCATAAACTGCAGCTGCTGGCTGACTGGCTGACTGGCTCTTATCATGTTATCATGTGACTGAATAAAGATAGACCCTGTAACTATGTGTGTGGGGGTGATATGTACGGCTGTGCCCAGAACAAAAATAGCCTGGGCTTTATCGCCCCCATCAAGCCAAGGCAACTTCTAACAGGAGTCAAACTGCCTGACATCATACTGTAGTCATCTGGGAATGGTTAGTAGAAAGGTTGAATGGGAGGGTTCTGAATGATGGCAGCTCCAGCATGCAACTGTTGCTTGGAACTGATTCATTAAACACAGAAGTCTGATGTGTTATGTTTATGATTGTGGAGATTGTGGAGGAATTATAACAGATTGTGTAATGCGTTAGGGGATATTAAAGTGTAAATATTTTCAGTCAAGAGACCTTTCAATATCATCTGATGATGCTGCTCCTAGGAGAAATTCCAGCCCTGTTGCATGAAATAATATATGCTTACATTCACTACACTTCACTCACAGGCACACAAGCACCCAGGTGCACAAACAAGCACGCACACACCAGAGCCAGTGCCCGAATGAATCAGTTGGATGGGCATTTGATTTGTATAGGCGTCCCGTTTTTCTGTATAATATACCCATAGTAACTCATTGGGTTTATTCAGGACAGATTTTGGCGAAAGTGAGCCCTCTCGCTTCGCCTCGTCCTCTCTGCTGAAACTAGCGAGCAAAACAGCGCCCCTCTGTATTACTATATCTAGCCCATGTATCTGAGGCTGTCTGGCCAGAAAATGTATGACATGCCATGCTCATTTTGTCCAGACAACATCAGATACATGGTCTACACATACGGAGACAGAGGGGCGCTGTTTCGCTAGCTCTGAAATGTTATCTGAGATTGATGCGTCTTTATTTGGACGGGCAAGGAGGTATGGTAGGGTGGGCCAGGCCCCCTAGTGGCAGCCCACAACTCCAACCCTGGCACACACACTTGTACACGCACATGCACGAGCTCGTGAGCGTACACACAGACACGCACACACAGGTAATGTACATATTGTACAGTATACTGCTGTAGACGAAGAAATCAATAGTTCTCCTGGTTCAGAGTCATGTCCTCAGTCATTGTAGTAGTGTGTCTATAACCAGTAGATGGCAGTCTCTTATCATATCAAAGACCACAGCAAACTAGAAGCTAAAAACCTTTGCCATTAGGGTGTTTATTTACCCTGGAGAATGATTCATGTTGTTTCTTATTTTCTGTCAGCAAGCTGTTCTACTACTTGAGAAAGGGGTGTGGTGGTGGGTATGGGGAAGAGGGAAGGTGGTTCTCACATCCAACAGTCTCATGTATCTCATGGATTTGGAAAAACTCAACAGTGGTGACCACATAGACCACAGACAATCACACTGAGGTCATGTATGTAACTAACCTCATGGGGATACAATTAGGTCAGAGCGCACGCAGACAGACACACACACACACACACACACACACGCACACATGCATGCATGCATGCATATACACACATGGGAAAAATGACAAATGTCTCTGTATGTCTCAGGGACACTGAGGTGGAGAAAAAGAGACGACACAGAAATAAGACGGTATACAACTGGGGCACGGAGACATGATACTAGACAACACAACATCTTGGTAGTCCAGCGGGTCCAGCGGCTCCAGGGGGCATGAGCATGGCCGGGGCCACAAACCAGACGAGACCAGCCGGAGGGTGGAGGGCTGAGAGCAGAGAGCGGGAACAAACTCCAGCCTCCAGACCGAGGAGTTGTTCTGTGAGAATGTGTCCATCTGCAGCATACGCTGGAGCCCGCCCAAAAGAAACAGACTAAAATTAAACCACAGCAAGACAGCCAAGCTCCGTGTTTAAAGTACTCACAAACAGAGGATTACTGTGTATACCAACTGTAATGCTCTGAGAAAGGGCCAATAATGCTGTCTAAATCCTACCACAATACAGCCAATGGTCTTGCTAAACAGTCTGTTGTCATGTACTGTAATAATACACTATTGTTGAGTATCTATCATAGAGCAAAAATGTGATTATGTAGGTTGTTTCTGGTCTGGACATAATGTAGATTGCATTTCAGCTCAGACTTTTGATCTTGATCTCTAGGACTTGTTGGGGGTACACATTTACTCTGACAGGTGGTGGGTTTCATTTGCAAGATAATGCTGTTTTTCTTCAACCACCCAGCAGCACCATATGTACAAACCACCCAGCAGCACCATATGTACAAACCACCCAGCAGCACCATATGTACAAACCACCCAGCAGCACCATATGTACAAACCACCCAGCAGCACCATATGTACAAACCACCCAGCAGCACCATATGTACAAACCACCCAGCAGCACCATATGTACAAACCACCCAGCAGCACCATATGTACAAACCACCCAGCGGCACCATATGTACAAACCACCCAGCAGCACCATATGTACAAACCACCCAGCAGCACCATATGTACAAACCACCCAGCAGCACCATATGTACAAACCACCCAGCTGCACCATATGTACAAACCACCCAGCGGCACCATATGTACAAACCACCCAGCAGCACCATATGTACAAACCACCCAGCAGCACCATATGTACAAACCGTCCATCAGCTTTCTAACAACTGTTTGCATCTCTATCTCTCTTTCAGGTGAAATATGTCACAGGAAATGTGCCTATCAATCATGTTTCCTGTCCTGTGTCCTGTTGAACCATTATTTAGATATTTGTTTATATCAGTGCAGTGTTTGATGACAAGGAGAAGAATTGTGTATTGCCTAATGGTTTCAGTTAGAGGGAGAACTCAATGACCACAACAGAGACTCCTTCTCATTCTCCTATTCCTCTGCTAATAGTGATGAATGCAAGGTGAATGTGAGAAACAGAAACATCATGTTAGTGTGTGTGTGTGTGTGTGTGGGTGTGTGTGTGTGTGTGTGTGTGTGTGTGTGTGTGTGTGTGTGTGTGTGTGTGTGTGTGTGCGTGTGTGCCACAGCCATCCTTGATTTCAGTTCTGTACCATTCATATTTCATCTTCCAACCACCCTAAGGTTGTCTAGCACAACAACATGAATAAAACACTCATTATAGTGGAGTCTGGCAGCCGTTTGAGATGTCTCATCCTTGTTTTAAAGAAGGGGATTAGAATTATAAACATGGGCTGGCAGGAGGGACTGGGGCTCTGGGACCGGAGGGTCTGGGGCTCTGGGGCTGGAGGGACTGGGGCTCTGGGACCGGAGGGTCTGGGGCTCTGGGGCTGGAGGGACTGGGGCTCTGGGGCTGGAGGGACTGGGGCTCTGGGGCTGGAGGGACTGGGGCTCTGGGACTGGAGGGACTGGGGCTCTGGGGCTGGAGGGACTGGGGCTCTGGGGCTGGAGGGACTGGGGCTCTGGGGCTGGAGGGACTGGGGCTCTGGGGCAGGAGGGACTGGGGCTCTGGGACTGGAGGGTCTGGGGCTCTTGGGCAGGAGGGACTGGGGCTCTGGGGGACTGGAGGGACTGGAGGGACTGAGGCTCTGGGACTGGAGGGACTGGGGCTGGGGGACTGGAGGGACTGGGGTGGGGGGAACTGGGGCTGGGGGGACTGGGGCTCTGGGACTGGAGGGACTGGGGCTGGGGGACTGGAGGGACTGGGGTGGGGGGAACTGGGGCTGGGGGGACTGGGGCTCTGGGACTGGAGGGACTGGGGCTCTGGGACTGGAGGGTCTGGGGCTCTGGGACTGGAGGGTCTGGGGCTCTGGGACTGGAGGGTCTGGGGCTCTGGGACTGGAGGGTCTGGGGCTCTGGGACTGGAGGGTCTGGGGCTCTGGGACCGGAGGGTCTGGGGCTCTGGGGCAGGAGGGTCTGGGGCTGGGGGACTGGAGGGACTGGGGCTCTGGGGCAGGAGGGTCTGGGGCTGGGGGACTGGAGGGATTGGGGCACTGGGACTGGAGGGACTGGGGCTCTATGGCAGAAGGGACTGGGGCTCTGGGACTGGAGGGACTGGTGCTTTGGGACTGGATCCCTTGTGGCCCATATGAGGTTTCATACTGAGGAGCAGAAAGAGCCTAATGATGGAGCTATTCACACTAACGATTACAGCATGTATCCCTGTATGACACACAGAGATCTAAGATGGAGGTTTAATCATACTGGTTTAATGATCCTCTCCCATTAGCAGGGTGTGGGGAGGGAGGGCAGTAAACCAAGCCAGCGTTTGAGATTACACTCACTGGCCATTGATTTTCTACAGTGGATAGATGTTCGTCATTCAGACTGGGTGATACAGTAAGATGAATGAATACAGAGGGAGCGAGGCACCTCGCTGAACAGCAGACCACCGACACCAGATACCCCACCATGGTTACAGCCAACAACCTAAGCCCATCATCCAGTGGCTGCAGACAGTTGGTAACCCAACATAAACATCACTAACCATCTGGAGGAAGGACAGCAGTGGACCTTTCACATCTGCTTTAGAGATTATCTGTGTACTGAAATACTGTCAGAATGTCTTTCAACTCCGTCCCAGCCTTGTACTGTATGTAACTCTGCAGATCAGGGCGAAGAGACGACAGGTCAGCGATTACTTTGTGAAAGGGAAAGGAGGGAAGGGAACTGTTTTAGCGCCTCAGTGGGAGCTTGAAAGGGCTGCTGACCCCTTCCCCCTCTCAGAGACCTCCTGGGCACCATTAACGCCTTGAGAGGGGGGCATTTCCAAAGTTGGGTAAGGGTGGAGAATATACAGCATCTGGAAAGCATTATGCTGTTACTGCCCAGGGGTGAGACATAGGAAGAATAAGAGCAGGGAGAATGTGTGTGTGTCTCAGTGTGTGTGTGTGTGTGTGTGTGTGTGTGTGTGTGTGTGTGTGTGTGTGTGTGTGTGTGTGTGTGTGTGTGTGTGTGTGTGTGTGTGTGTGTGTGTGTGTGTGTGTGTGTGTGGTCAATTGCATTTGTGGGTCAGAGAATGTATGAGCAATTTTCAAAAGACAGAGAGAGAGAGAGAGGGTGATGGAGAAGGATGAGAAGGAGAAAGGGAGGGGAGATAAGGATCAAGGGACAGAGCGATAGTGTGTACATAGGCAGTGGGAATGTGTGAGTGTGTGACCTAACGCCATGCAGTTTGCTGTATGAGTCTTTGTTCCTGCTAGTCGTTTGAAGACTGGACCTTTTCACTGGGAGGCAGGATGTAGAGATCAGGAACCTTGGCAACAGAACAGTTCCATCTGGGCCTGGGCTAGAAACAAAATGGCTTTGTGTGAGTGTGTTAGAGAGAGACACCCTTATCCCATCCTCACCCCCAGCCGGCCCGGCTCAGCCTCAGACAGGGTACACGAGGTGTTCCCCCCTCATCAGTCGTCCCAGCAGCCCAGGCCCAGCCAGCTGCCGTGGGCCTGTGGAGAGGGAACAGAGTAGCTAATGGCTCACCCACAGCACATGACCTTCACTGAGACACATGCAGGTCCCACTCCAATCATCAGCACACACTTATATCATCTAGAATTTCAGGGAGACGGGGAAGCCAGCTGATTCAGAACAGATTGTGATACAACAGGTTACATAGGGGTTACACGGGTCAGGGAGGGACATGTGACCTAATACTCATAGTTCCTTTTATCCAAAGGAGCTATTGTGGGGATTTGGGGGTTGTCAGGAAGATATTCTAGGTTGGTGAAAGGTTCAACATTGTCAGATACGAATGAAGCAGGCCCCAGGGAGAAGTAGAGCATGCTGGGTATTGGAGTATACTGATCCATATCTCTCCCCATAGGTCATAAGACTGATCACAAAGCAAATACTCCCCTTGTCTCCACTCACAGAGCAATTTACTGTTCTAGAGCCATCTGGGATAAATGAAAAGAAGAGGGTTTCTCAGCCAACTCTGGAACTCGCTCCCCCATTTAGTGAGATTTTCCTGGCTGTGGAGCGTTCACACCCCCACCCCCTTGGAGTAATTTTTTAAGAGCTAGTCGAGCCTTCTCCATGACATGAGTACATGCTGTACTCATGTACTCATGTACTCATGGCCAAGTGCCCGCGGCACGCTAGAGACAATCGCTGGACGTTTAACCTACCTCCCCCCTACCCCAGCACCCCAGCTCATTCCCCAGCCACCCTCCACTACCACCTCACAACCCCTATAGTACTCTAGTCCTCTACCTCTCTCTGTCCATCTCTCTCCTCCACTCCCTCACTCTCTGCCCCCCCCCCCCGCCTCACTCTCCACCCCCTCCCTCTCTTCCACATACTTATTTTCTCAACCCCCCCTCTCTCCTCCACCCCCTCCCTCTCTCCTCTCCTCCCTGTCATCCATAGCTTGGGCTGTTATTGAGCATACATTTCACAGGCACTCCCTTAGAGACCGGTGACCTCATCAATAGGCAGGAAGTCAGGGGTTCGTGTTCCTCCTTTTGTGAAAGTAATCCCACACTCAATATTTTATTCAGGAGTGGAGTGGAGGAGTGGAGAGAGGTCTGGCGGAGGGAAGGAGGGGGTGTGGAGGCCCCTAACTCAGTTGATTCTCAGTAGTGCTCACTGCTCATGCCACATCATCATGATCACTTGACTATACTTATAGACTAGAGCTTTAACTGCATTAGAACCATGGGAGGCTGGTGAGGGGAGGACGGCTGATCATAGTGTCTGGAATGGAGTGAATGGAATGGTATCAAACACATGTGTTCCATTCCATCCATTACTAAGAGCCTGTCCTCCCCAATGAAGGTGCCACCAGGAACCAAAAGGCCCTCTGTGAAAAGCATTTCTAGATCCAGGTCCAAGTGGCTGAACTTTCACAACTGGTCTAGACTGGACTGCAATGTGGCAGTGGAACAATGTGGAAGAGGAAGGACTGAAACAGAAAAGCAACAGAAAAGAAAAGAGAAGAACATTTCGACATAGAGAAGTTGTAAATGAAGCACAAAATATCAAAAGGAATGGAGAACAGATCCGTCTGATTGGTTAGACACATGCTGCTGTAGGCTACTGTATCTTTCTGTGAAAACCCAAGTCAATATGTCGTAAAATCATGGAGACAGAGAGACAAACTGACTGGAAACTTTTGTCCCTGACGTGAGTCAATGAATTTGACTGACGGTTTATTGCTGCCAGGGTGCTATTGCTGTATTCTGATGACATCAAGGAAACGCCTAGGCAAGAGGCTGTAGCAGAGCTGATTCAACTCTACAGCTGCTTCTCCTCAGGCAGCAGCAACAGGAACACACCTGGCCTGCTGCCTTATACGCAGAGGAGGTGTGGGGGCAGGCATCAGCTCTTTCACTCAGGGGCCCTACTGTGGACTAGGAAGATCACACACATACGTGCACACACACACGGACATATATGCACGTGCACATGGACACATATATACATGAATGCACACACACACACACACACACACACACACACACACACACACACACACACACACACACACACACACACACACACACACACACCTTTAACAATGTGAGTATTTTTACAGCATTCTGGAAAGATCCTCGGTCTTCTGGCCAAGAAAACCATTCCCCATTTAGAGAAACGCCTGTGAAAAGAAAGATCCTTCCAATCCATTCCAATTTCTAAGTGATTCTAAAGAAGGAATGGAAAGTACCTGACTCCCTTTTTTGACTTCATTGTTGTCGTTGAAGTGGCAGCAGTGGGTCCGCACCAGTGTGCACATTAGATCAGAGTAGAACAGATCATTCGTCACATTACATTTACACTACCAAACTCTTAGATTTGAATAAACACTGTCTGTAAAGGCTATGAAAGTAATTGGTTATTATGATTTTGGCTATGATTTACATTAGTGAGAGTGTTCATTTTTTATGTAAAGTATCAATATATTCATTGCAATGGTTAGGCCTATTTAAATACACGGAGCACGCCAAACATTAGGAACACCCTCCTAATTTTGAGTTGCACCCCCCCTCATCCCCCATCAATAAGGGATCATAGCTTTCACCTGGATTCACCTGGTCAGTCTATGTCATGGAAGGAGTGTTCTTAATGTTTTGTACAGTCAGTGCATGTTACCTTATCATCAGGTCAAGCCCTACAAGACGACCTTCCCTTTTCAATTTCTCACAAGAAGTTTTATCTAAGAAGGAAGATAAGAGAGTGAAAAAGAACGAGAGAGCGAAATGGAGCGGGAGAGAGAGAGAGCAGCGAGAAAGCCCATTTTTGACCAATGCCTACTGCCCACAGCAGATCGATTCAGCACTGGGGGGCAAAAGCATCAGGATTTTGAGGCTAAACTTTGCACGCACAGTCACTCACAAGAACAAAGTCAAACTGACTCATACACTCACCTATCATTTATACCACTTTCACAGACACACCTGCATTCCCTCCTTCCCTCAGTCTCCAGGACAGTCATCCCCAGTAAGTCTGTACATGTCTGTTACCGCCAGGTCTGGCTTTCCGCTGACAGCGCAGAAATACACACTGTTGCTCCAGAGGGGTGTGTTGGGGCCTGGCCACTCCCGGCCCGCACGACACAAAGACAGCAGCGCTGCCAGAAAGCAACACACAGCAGCCCACAGAAAATGAGAAAAACAGACAGAGCAGGCCAGGGAAAGAGGGGGACAGAGAGGAGAGGGGTGGGGGTGAATTTACGGAGGCTGTGGAGTCTGAGCACTCTGCCTGCAGGGACATTGGAGGGTCTCTGCCCAGATGTGAGGGAGGGGATGGAGGGGATGGAGGGGATGGAGGGATGGAGGGATGGAGGGATGGAGGGATGGAGGGGATGGAGGGGATGGAGGGATGGAGGGATGGAGGGGATGGAGGGATGGAGGGGATGGAGGGATGGAGGGATGGAGGGATGGAGGGATGGAGGGGATGGAGGGATGGAGGGATGGAGGGATGGAGGGGATGGAGGGATGGAGGGATGGAGGGATGGATGGAGGGATGGATGGACACAGAAGTGACAGTAAGATCCAGTGTGTCTGAATCCCTGCCAATCCCTCCAGTCATTCTCATGGTGCTGCTCTGTTGCAACTACAAAAAATGTGTTACGTTTCCAGGACATTTCATTCCCCACCCGCTGCTGATTCTGGCACACACCACCTTCTCACATGTTATAGTGTTGGACACACACTCTTAGTAGACACCGCACACGCACGCACTCACACACACACACAGCGAGTCAGTGGAACAGAAGGCAGCAGCAACACATACTCTGTCATCCTCTATCTTCCAGAGATATGCTAATTAGCAGTGACACAGTCGTCCAGTGATAAGGAAGTACTAGAAAAACAGTGCCTCATGTCTTAGGAAGTGAATGTCATCCGTTACGCTCTCAACCAGCCCTTTCTGCATTGTACTGAATGTGGAGTCTCTCTCTCTCGCTCTCTCTCTCTCTCTCTCTCTCTCTCTCTCTCTCTCTCTCTCCCTCTCTCCCTCTCTCTCTCTCTCTCTCTCTCTCTCTCTCTCTCTCTCTCTCTCTCTCGCTCTCTCTCTCTCTCTCCCTCCCTCCCTCCCTCTCTCCCTCCCTCCCTCTCTCCCTCTCTCCCTCCCTCTCTCCCTCTCTCCCTCCCTCTCTCCCTCTCTCCCTCCCTCTCTCTATGCTGTGGTGAAACAGAACACTCAGATAAAATAACAGCTAGGAGACTGGTAGGACTTTCACAGATGAACTATGGACGTACTCCTTAAACAATAAGAACATTCAGACCTGCATTCAGAGATGACGTGCACTCACTCACTGACACTCAGTCCACTGTTGGCCAAGTGGAGAGTCTGTGATTAGTACGTGTTTACCTCATTGGTTAGAAATCTAATGATGCAGTTACTGCAATAAGATTGTCCAATTAGCATAGCCCCTCACTGTCTAATTATATATCAAACCTTTATTTAACTAGGCAAGTCAGTAAAGAACAAATTCTTATTTATAATGACGGCCTACCCCGGCCAAACCCGGACAATGCTGGGCCAATTGTGCGCTGCCCTACGGGACTCTCAATCACGGCCAGTTGTGATACAGCCTGGATTCGAACCAGGGTTTCTGTAGTGACGCCTCTAGCACTGAGATGCAGTGCCTTAGACCGCTGTGCGCATTATCTCACAAGCTGAAAAGCTTTACCTCAAAACTAGGTCAAGGAAAAATAGCACATAAGATGAAGTGCTTGCCAAGGGCCAGAGTGACACTAAAGTGTTACAGGGATTAAATAATCATCAAGAGAAAAGGGGGGGGGGGGAGGGAGGGAGCATATAACTGTGAGGAGAGGAGCAGGGTCAAGGGGGAGATTGGGAGCGGGAGATAAGCAAAGGTTGGTGGGCGTCTGGTGGCTCCAAGGTCACAGAGGTCAGCCAGAGTGGAGGAAAGGTGAAACGTCATGACTCATTGCTATGTGGGAAAGAAGGAGGGAGAGAGAGAGGAAATAGTTTCAGGTCTGTTTGGGATAATTGAAGTGCATCCCTCAGCTGTAGTTACTTGTGTGGGAGTGTAGGGAGAGAGGGAGAAAGAGAGAGAGAGAGAGAGAGAGGGAGAGAGAGAGAAAGGAGGAAGGAAGGAGAAAGGGAGAGAAAAAGAGAGAAAGAGAGGGAGGGGTTCAGTGCCTGGGCAGGTCTGGTTCCCATTAGACAAGAGGCCCAGAGGGTGGGTTTGTTTGTACAGGCAGAATGTCCCATAGGAGCAGGGGAGGCAGAGGAAGGCTGATGATGTCACTCCGCCCTATTGGGCCCCTACAGAGGGAATATCAACTGCTCTGGTTCACTCTTTCACCCTCTCACCCCTCCAATCCCCTCGTCCCTCCATCACACCCGTTTGGAAAGAATTGAAACAAACGGCTAACTTCTAAACTGTTTATGGATGTTCTCTGTTTGTGTGTTATTCATGAGAGCTGAGAGTTCCTGTCATGACTCCTCTTCTCTTTGGCCTGGCCCAGAACAGAGGATCATCTGCTGCTGCCCTTTGACAGATATGTCATTCACCTGTAAACGAACCAACCTAGTACTGCAGACGAATCAGCCTACTGCCTCACTGCGGCCTAATGAGCATGTGCAGACAGGTCTATCACTCACATGGCCAATGGGCTGGGTTGTATCAGAGCCAGTTACACACACACACACACACACACACACACACACACACACACACACACACACACACACACACACACACACACACACTCACACACACACACACACACACACACACACACACACACACACACACACACACACACACACACACACACACACACACATTATAATTACAGGCCAATTAATTACTGATGTGACTTTCCATCATTTCATGAATCATAACAAATGCCTCTTATGCCACCCATTACATGTGTGGGTGCTATTATTGACAGCTGTTATATTGCATGCTATCCCCAGCTCGTTCATTATCTCCGCTGACCACCATCTCCATAGTTTGTGTTATTTTAACCATGACAACAATGGTTTCCTTGGTGTTTGTGACCTAACTGTTTCTCACTTTTCCCTCCTGGTAGATGGCTGTTAGAGATAGCAACAGCCTCAGGCACAGAGGGATGAATTGAAGGCACCGCCGTTGATTGCGGCCTATAAAGGCATAACAAGGAAACTATGACTAACACACTGCAGCATTAATAGGTTAATAAGGCCTGTAGGGTCTGATTGGAGCAGGATGACTCTGACTCAACTATGGTGCAACAGACAGACAGGACTAGAAACAGTTGTGGTTAGAGCAGAGACAGAAGAGGAAGCAAGACATCCCACTCCCTCAATTTTTCTGTTTCAATGTGAATCAGTGAACTAGGCAGACCAGACCCAGCTGCTATCGCATTGGTGTCTATGGGAGAGCCAACCCTTAAGATCCTGAGTGGCGCAGCAGTCTAAGGCACTGCATCTCAGTGCAAGAGGTGTCACTAGAGTCCCTTGTTCGAATCCAGGCTTTATCACATCCGGCTGTGTCACGTCCTGACCAGTAAAGGGGTTATTTGCTATTGTAGTTTGGTCAGGACGTGGCAGAGGGTATTTTGTTTATGTGTTTCGGGGTGGTGGTGTATGTAGTAGGGTGTTTGATTTATTATTTCCGGGTTTTGGTCTATGTTTTTTCTGGTTTGTTGTATTTCTATGTTTAGGTTGATGGGGGGTTGGACTCTCAATTGGAGGCAGGTGCTTTCTCGTTGCCTCTGATTGAGAGTCCTATATATGGGTAATTGTTTGGTTTGGTGTGGTGGGAGATTGTTTCTTCTTTTGCCTGTGTGAACATGACAAGACTGTTTTGTTGTTCGTGCGGTCTTCGTTTTGTTAGTTTGGTGTTCGCTTTATTTAAAATAAATACAAGATGAGCATCCACATTCCTGCTGCGTTTTGGTCCTCTATTCCCGACGACAACCGTTACAGAATCTCCCACCACAAAAGGACCAAGCAGCGGAGAAGGGAGCGATGGGAATATGATATGGACTGTCGGGAAAAGGAGACATGGGCAGAGTTGAGGATGGGCCTTTCCAGGGCTGTGGAGGATTTAAGGGAGCCCGAGAGGCAGCCCCAAGATTTTTTTTTGGGGGGGGGGGGGTAGTTTGGCTGGGCGAGGAGTGAGCCCCAGGCCAAACCCCCGTACCTTTTTTGGGCAACCAGTGACTGGACAGGTCCCGTGCTTCGGGGTAATGGGTACTGTGGCGAGGCCAAGTATTTTTAGGCCGGTACGCGCAGTACCAGCGCCCCGCATTTGCCAGGGGGAAGTGGGCATCCAGCCAGTAAGAGCGATGCCAGTTCTGCGCTCGAGACCGCCAGTACGCCTCTACGGTCCAGTGCGTCAGCCCAGTCTGACTCGTCCTGTTCCCACTCCCCGCACTAGCCCTGAGGTGCGTGTTCCCAGGCTGATACCTCCAGTACCAGCACCACGCATCAGGCTTCCAGTGCGTCAACCCAGTCCGACTCGGCCTGTTCCCGCTCCCCGCACTAGCCCTGAGGTGCGTGTCCCCAGACTGGCACATCCAGTACCAGTACCACGCATCAGGCTTCCAGTGCGTCAGCCCAGCCTCGAGAGTTCGGCAATATTGTGCAGTCCAGAGTATCCGGCACCAGTGTGCAGTCCAGAGTATCCGGCACCAGTGTGCAGTCCAGAGTATCCGGCACCAGTGTGCAGTCCAGAGTATCCGGCACCAGTGTGCAGTCCAGAGTATCCGGCACCAGTGTGCAGTCCAGAGTATCCGGCACCAGTGTGCAGTCCGGAACCGGGGGAGTCTGCCTATGACCCGGAACCGGGGGAGTCTGCCTATGACCCGGAACCGGGGGAGTCTGCCTATGACCCGGAACCAAGGGAGTCTATCAGCAACCCGGAACTGAGTAAGTCTGTTGATGATCCGGAACTAAATGTGATTAACTGTGTACAAAATGAGTCTGCTTACAGCGGGGAACGGAATGGGTCTGCCTACGATTCGGAACGAGGGGAGTCTGCCTACGGCCCGGAACTGAGCAAGTCTGTCTGCAGTCTGGAGGGCAGTAGGCCTGAGCCGGAACCACCTCCAGTTTAGGTGGGTTGGGGAGGGGGGGTGTAGCACAGGTGCCGTCGTTGACGGCAGCCACCCTCCCTTCCCTCCCTTTAGTTTAGGGGGATTTTTGGGGATTATGTTGGGTTTTTTTTGTGTGTAATGTGCATCTGGGGTTTGCACATTTAGGGGGGGGTAATGTCACGTCCTGACCAGTTTGGGGATTATTTGTTATTGTAGTTTGGTCAGGATGTGGCAGAGGGTATTTTGTTTGTGTTTCGGTGTGGTGGTGTATGTAGTAGGGTGTTTGATTTATTATTTCCGGGTTTTGGTCTATGTTCTATTGTATTTCTATGTTTAGGTTGATGGGGGGGGGGGTTGGAGTCTCAATTGGAGGCAGGTGCTTTCTCGTTGCCTCTGATTGAGAGTCCTATATATGGGTAATGGTTAGGTGTTGTGGGAGATTGTTTCTTGTTTTGCCTGTGTGAGCCTGACAAGACTGTTTTGTTGTTCGTGCGTTCTTTGTTTGTTATTTTGGTGTTCTCTTTATTTCAAAATAAATAACAAGATGAGCATCCACATTCCTGCTGTGTTTTGGTCCTCTATTCCCGACGACAGCCTTTACAGGCTGTGATTGGGAGTCCCATAGGTTGGCGCATAATTGGCCCAGCGTCGTCTGGGTTTGGCCGGGGTAGGTTGTCATTTGTAAATACAAATTTGTTCTTTACTGACTTGCCTAGTTAAATAAAGGTTAACTAAAAAAAAGTAGACCAGTACTGACCATTTTTTCCACTTCCCCCAGTCTATCCCTATAGGGTAGATCTTTCTCAAAGATGGAACCCTACAGTTCAACTGTGTTATTTGAGCTAAGGGGTCAACACTGCACATGATTAGGTAACTAGCATTTCCCTGGCTCAAGTAGTCAGCTGAAGACTGCAGAGGATAAGTGGACTGGTTTGTAACAGGCCAACTGATTACAATAGTTCAGACTGAACAGTACGCACATTGAGACAATGAATCAGCCACACCGTTGTTCTGTTGGCTGTGGATGCACATGTACGTAGAGGCAAACATGTGTAACCTTATACGTGTACAGAGTCTCTTGAGCAACTGCATATGAGTTTGTTTGTGTGTGTGCGTGTTTGTGCATGCACCTGTAGGTGTGTTTGTGTGTGTGTGTTAGTGTACTAATAAAAAGGACCAGAGTGTATATCTAGTGTACTGTTCTGCCCTTTGAACCAGTTTCTCAATGAGTCACACCAGTGGCCTAGTAAGTTATTGTCAGCACCAATGCCTCTTACGCAACAGAAAGAAGACAAACCCTCCAGTAAGTTACCAACACCCACGCAGACCCACAGCGTATTAGCATTATAAGCCTGTTGCTGTTATAGTTTCACCATGGAGTCGTAAAACTATCTCAACCAAAATCTGCTTCAATTTAACATGATCACTGATAGCCCTGGAAGAGGGGTTCGTGTGAGCCTTTATTTAAGCCAGCTTTCTTTTGTGTTAGCTAGCAGCGATGTTCGTCACTTTATGGAGCATTCTTCAGGACACTTGCACAGTTGCCAAACTCTGACTTTCCAGATAAACACTGGATGTTTTCCAGCATTACAGCTCGGTCCATGGTCACAAAACACTTCCATACCACCACAGCTTGTTAGTCTCACACACGCACACGCACATGCATGCACACACACACACACACCTCCCGCTCATGGGGTAGTGTAGCAGGAATCTGAGGCTGAACAGGCTTGGTTCTAACAGGGATCTAATGTGGCACCTGTCTCTTACGTTTCCCATAGGCCACACCAAATTCCTAGCGAGGGAAGTTTCCATAATTCCTTGGGGGGGGAGACTGCTCTGCTCAGCCTGCCCTCCTCACAATGAACTCTGTCCCATGTGTCAACTGTTCTCTTTTCATGAACAAACCAGTCTTCCTGGTGTGTGTGTGTTTCAGTGACTGTTCTATCTGCTGCCCTAGATTAGCTTTGACTTTTTTTGCCATGGATTTAATGGCATGACTCACATCATACTACCCAGAGGGTCCAGCTGGCAGGCCCGGAGGCTGAAAGTGGGTTCACAAATGAAACTACTTCCAATCTTCATCATGTGGAAACCTCAGTCTCAGTGTACGCCAGGCAGACAGCTCTGTTTGACACCGTGACTCCCATCATATTATTCAATAAGAAATCCAATATATGGCGGCACACTCCGCTCATCTGTCATCATCTACTTAAGCTGGAAAAGTGTCGGCTCGGTCTGGGCTTCAGCGGGGAAAAATCGACGTATTAATGCAATATGGCCAGAGTCAGGTTTCCTCATCAATGTTCAGTATGATTGTGAGACGGCGAGGGTGTTAGTTTTGATTATAAACTGGGTGGTTCGAGCCCTGAATGCTGATTGTCTGACAGCAGTGGTATATCAGACCGTATATCACAGGTACGGCAAAACATTTATTTTTACTGCTGGTTGATGCTTATTCATAAAACCCTCCTAGGCCTCACTCCCCCCTATCTGAGATATCTACTGCAGCCCTCATCCTCCACATACAACACCCGTTCTGCCAGTCACATTCTGTTAAATGTCCCCAAAGTACACACATCTCTGGGTCGCTCGTCTTTTCAGTTCGCTGCAGCTAGGGACTGGAACGAGCTGCAACAAACACTCAAACTGGACTGTTTTATCTCCATCTCTTCATTCAAAGACTCAATATGGACACTCTTACTGACAGTTGTGTGATGTATTGTTGTCTCTAGCTTCTTGCCCTTTGTGCTGTTGTCTGTGCCCAATAATGTTTGTACCATGTTTTGTGCTGCTACCATGTGTTTCTACCATGTTGTTGTTATGTTGTGCTTCTACCATGCTGTGTTGTCATGTGTTGCTGCCTTGCTATGTTGTTGTCTTAGGTCTCTCTTTATGTAGTGTTGTGTTGTCTATCTTGTCATGATGTGTGTTTTGTCCTACATTTATATTGTATTTATTTGTCCCCACAGGAGGCCTTTTGGTAGGCCGTCATATTTAAATAAAGGCTAAATAAATACAAAAAATGTCTTGACTATATTTCCTATTAATTTTGCAACTCATTTCATGTGTGTTTTCATGGAAAACAAGGATCTAAGTGACCCCAAACTTTTGAACGGTAGTGTATATAATTACGTTGGTAACCAGTTTATAAAAGCAATAAGGCACCTCTGGGTTTTGTGATATATGGTCAATTTACCACGGCTAAGGGCTGTGTCCAGGCACTCCACGTTGCTTGGTGCATAAGAACAGCCCTTCGCCGTGGTATATTGGCCATGTACCACACCTCCTCAAGCCTTATTGCTTAAGTAGACCATGTGTGGGTGGAATCTTAGCTTTGAGTATTTAGAGCACACTGTGTAATAGGTGAGTGTTTACAGTTAACATTGTGTTTATACAGTAGTGTCTATAGTGTATGTAATAAGGGTGCTGGCATTCAATTTCCTATTATTTTTGGGCTCCTAGTCTTCCAATCCTTTTCTTTGAATTGCCAAATGTGTTTGCCGTTTTGATTGGCTGTGGCCGACGTGTTATTTCAGTTTTGATTGGATGTGACCGGTGAGGTCATAATGTAATTACGGCACAGCTGTATCAACATCACCAAACTCTGCCAAAACCCTCCTTCCCCTCCTCCATCCATCCCCCTCATCCATCCTCCACTCTGGTCTCCCCTCCCCTGGCCTGGCCTGTTCTGGTCTGCAGCCTTCCTGCTCCCTGCTCACTGTCTCAACACCCAGTTACCAGGTCATGGGAAGGAAAGAGGAGTGGAGGCAGCAGCCGCAGGAACCAGAAGGAGAATCAACACAACAGACCCAACCTGATGACGACTGTGGAGACAAGGTGGAGTGAGAGAGAGTGAGAGAGAGAGAGAGAGAGAGAGAAGTAAAGAGTGCAGGAGAGAGAGAGTGCGGGAGAGAAAGAGAGAGAGAGTGCCGAAGAGAGAGAGAGAGAGAGAGAGAGAGAGAGAGAGAGAGGGAGAGAGAGAGAGAGAGAGGGAGAGAGAGAGTACTGGAGAGAGTGCAGGAGAGAGAGAGGGGGAGAGAGAGAGATTGCAGGAGAGAGAGAGAGAGAGAGAGAGAGAAAGGGAGACAGAGAGAGATGATCTCCCACCGTCCCATGCTATAAAAACTCCTGACCTCCGTGCAAAAAATAAACAGTGCCATTATTGACTATGAAAATAGCCGCTATCTCATGTGAGAGCGAAAATGGGTGGCCATGAAACATTTACAATGCTGTGTGATGATTCCAATGTTGCACAATACGTTCCCTCCTTCCCTCCCTCCTGTGATTGCGTAAAGGAGTGAAATGAAAATGAGAGTCGGAAAAGATCATCACTTTTTTGGCCAACAGCAGCGGTGGGTTGTCAGGGTGACCGTTGTGGTGACCCTGGTGACCGTGAAGACAGAGGTCTGGGCGACTGGACCAGTGTTCAGTTCCTGTCTGCCAGCCCCTCATAAACATGGGAGAGGGAAGGGAAGTGACATGGAGAAGGGAAGAATGTGTAGAGTGTGTAGGAGATCAAAGCACCAGGCCCCAGGGTGGTGGTGGTGGTGTGTTGTGGTGATCAGCAGGGGAGCTACCGCTGCACAGTCAGGAAATCTCTGCTCAATTTCAAGTGTGTTTCAACTGTGATTTACAATAACAACACCACTCCCAGATCCCTGGTGGAGGCTAGCTAACACCATGGTCCCTTTCATGGCAAACTGCTGAGTGCCGAGACCTGCACATCAAAAGACCAATCTGCACTGAAAAGGAGGCAAAATTGTATTTTATATATCAACTGATCATGAACATGGATGGTAAAACTGAAATAGCTTTTTCATGGACGGTCTCAGCTGGACAATTGGTGTCCTTTGTGGCCATTTCCTCGTCTAGGTGATTGTGAATGTCTGGTGCTGTGTCTGAGCTGTCTGTAGACTGCACTGCTCCAGGCTGTGTCGATAGGGTGTCTGAGCTGTCTGTAGACTGCACTGCTCCAGGCTGTGTCGGTAGGGTGTCTGAGCTGTCTGTAGACTGCATTGCTCCAGGCTGTGTCGGTAGGGTGTCTGAGCTGTCTGTAGACTGCACTGTTCCAGGCTGTGTCGGTAGGGTGTCTGAGCTGTCTGTAGACTGCACTGCTCCAGGCTGTGTCGGTAGGGTGTCTGAGCTGTCTGTAGACTGCACTGCTCCAGGCTGTGTCGGTAGGGTGTCTGAGCTGTCTGTAGACTGCACTGCTCCAGGCTGTGTCGGTAGGGTGTCTGAGCTGTCTGTAGACTGCACTGCTCCAGGCTGTGTTGGTAGGGTGTCTGAGCTGTCTGTAGACTGCACTGCTCCAGGCTGTGTTGGTAGGGTGTCTGAGCTGTCTGTAGACTGCACTGCTCCAGGCTGTGTCGGTAGGGTGTCTGAGCTGTCTGTAGACTGCACTGCTCCAGGCTGTGTTGGTAGGGTGTCTGAGCTGTCTGTAGACTGCACTGCTCCAGGCTGTGTCGGTAGGGTGTCTGAGCTGTCTGTAGACTGCACTGCTCCAGGCTGTGTTGGTAGGGTGTCTGAGCTGTCTGTAGACTGCACTGCTCCAGGCTGTGTTGGTAGGGTGTCTGAGCTGTCTGTAGACTGCACTGCTCCAGGCTGTGTTGGTAGGGTGTGAGATCTAGACCCTCACTGTCTCCCTGTCATCTCCTTTCACAGCCTTTGTTATTTTACGATGCGCACATTCCACCACCCTGTCACTCTGTCTGTCACACAAGCAAACATAGACACACACTCACACACACACTCACAGATATCCCTTAGTCATCTTCACATTAGTTTTCCCTCTTAACTGAAGTACTCCTTTTAACCTACTGAGCTGAGCCGAGCTGTACTTCACTGGCCTGGTTACCATCCATCATAGTTGCTGGAACTGTGCTGGAGAGGACAAAGTGGAAAGAAAATATCCGAGCCAGCACAGTACGATTCAGGACGGCACAATAGTGTGAAAAGGGAAGTGCATGGGGGCCATAGAGGGGGTTTGTCTGGTCTGGGCAGCAGAGAGAGAGAGAGAGAGAGAGAGAGAGAGAGAGAGAGAGAGAGAGAGAGAGAGATTAAAGCTGTGCTCTTGTTATGGCCTGACCCTGATCCTTGTTATCTGATGACTCCAACATTGACCCCAGCAGTCAACCAGTCAATCCTGCCCGGAGAGGATAGAAGATAAGGAAGTGGAGACGTGTCGGGGCAAACACTCTTTTGTAAACACACTTATATAAACAAATCCTGCATGCAGTCATCCCTGTCACAAATACACGAAGTGAGAAAGACATGCACATACACACACACACACACACACACACACACACACACACACACACACACACACACACACTGATCCTCTGCTCTATCTCTCAGGTAAACAACCCGGCAGTGTGCGTGCAATGTTACCGAAAGCTTATTTTACCCTCTACTGACCCACTTCTTTCAACTCCTCTGCATCCATCCATCCATCCTTCCTCTATTTCCTTACCCTATTTTCACCTTTTTCACCCAACTCCCTCAGGTCCCCCATCCTCACACATCATTTACTATCCTCCAAAACACCACCCTCCACCCTCTCCTTCCCAAAATCTTCAGGGTAGCAACAGTCTGCATGAGTGCATTTGGGAGCCCAAGCGTTCCTTTCTTCAGGGTGTCCTGCTGAGCTGTGCCAATGCTGTGAAACATCTGTGCTCCAATTTCTTTCTCTTTTATCTGAGTACGCATGTACAGTTGAAGTCTGACGGTAACATACACTTAGGTTGGAGTAATTAAAACTCATTTTTCAACCACTCCACAAATTTCTTGTTAACAAACTATAGTTTTGGCAAGTCGGTTAGGACATCTACTTTGTGCATGACACAAGTCATTTTTCCAACAATTGTTTACAGACAGATTATTTCACTTATAACTCATTGTATCACAATTCCAGTGGGTCAGAAGTTTCCATACACTAAGTTGACTGTGCCTTTAAACAGCTTGGAAAATTCCAGAAAATGATGGCTTTAGAAGCTTCTGATAGGCTAATTGACATCATTTGAGTCAATTGGAGGTGTACCTGTGGAGGTATTTCATGGCCTACCTTCAAACTCAGTGCCTCTTTGCTTGACATCATGGGAAAATCAAAAGAAATCAGCCAAGACCTCAGAAAAAAATTGTAGACCTCCACAATTCTTGTTCATCCTTGGGAGCAATTTCCAAACGCCTGAAGGTACCACGTTCCTCTGTACAAACAATAGTACGCAAGTATAAACACCATGGGACCACGCAGCTGTCATACTGCTCAGGAAGGAGACGCGTTCTGTCTCCTAGAGATGAACGTACTTTGGTGTGAAAAGTGCAAATCAATCCCAGAACAACAGCAAAGGACCTTGTGAAGATGCTGGAGGAAACAGGTACAAAAGTATCTATATCCACAGTAAAACGAGTCCTATATTGACATAACCTGAAAGGCCGCTCAGCAAGGAAGAAGCCACTGCTCCAAAACTGCCATAAAAAAAACAGACTATGGTTTGCAACTGCACATGGGGACAAAGATCGTACTTTTTGGTGAAATGTCCTCTGGTCTGATGAAACAAAAATAGAACTGTTTAGCCATAATGACCATCGTTATGTTTGGAGGAAAAATGGGGACGCTTGCAAGCCGAAGAACACCATCCTAATCGTGAAACACGGAGGTGCCAGCATCATGTTGTGGGGGTGCTTTGCTGCAGGAGGGACTGGTGCACTTCACAAAATAGATGGCATCATGAGGCAGGAAAATTATGTGGATATATTGAAGCAACATCTCAAGACGTCAGTCAGGAAGTTAAAGCTTGGTCGCAAATGGGTCTTCCAAATGGACAATGACCCCAAGCATACTTCCAAAGTTGTGGCAAAATGGCTTTTGGACAACAAAGTCAAGGTATTGGAGTGGCCATCACAAAGCCCTGACCTCAATCCTATAGAAAATTTGTGGGCAGAACTGAAAAAGCGTGTGTGAGCAAGGAGGCCTGCAAACCTGACTCAGTTACACCAGCTCTGTCAGGAGGAATGGGCCAAAATTCACCCAACGTATTGTGGGAAGCTTGTGGAAGGCTACACAAAATGTTTGACCCAAGTTAAACAATTTAAAGGCAATGCTACCAAATACTAATTCAGTGTATGTAAACTTCTGACCCACTGGGAATGTGATGAAATAAATAAAAGCTGAAATAAATAATTCTCTCTACTATTATTCTGACATTTCACATTCTTAAAATAAAGTGGTGACCCTAACTGACCTAAAACAGGGCATTTTTACTTGGATTAGATGTCAGGAATTGTGAAAAACTGAGTTTAAATCTATTTGGCTAAGGTGTATGTAAACTTCCCACTTCAACTGTAGCTGTCTCTACGACTGCCCATCCAGTTAGTAGGCTACATACTGCAGGTCAACCTATGGGTCCAGATGTTGCACAGCTGGAGTGGGAGAACATGCAAAACACTATTCAGTGACAATCTTACACATCAAACACCCACACATACACACACCCATACGTGCACAAACAGACACACACACACATGGGGGAGAGAAAGGCACACCGCCATAACCATTGATCTAAACCTGCGAGTATATTAAGCATTTGAACTCACACACAGGTCAAATAATTATCTGGAAATGTCAGTGTTGGGTTTCTCCACCAATGACAAGGGGAGACACTGATGGCTGCCATGTGGTTTCAGATTTTTCCCTTGTCCTCTCTGATGCTTCGGGAATATAATAGAGCCCATCCATGACTGTCACCTCTCACGCTTAACTGACTCCTAAACTCAGTCTGTTGTTCCTGTTTATCTGTGCTTGCTGCTCATGCCTGTTTTAGACTTGAGAAGTTGAGGAGGACAGGTGAAAATGACTGGGGAAATGCATCTATTATTATTCCAGTTGTTAGGAATTATTTGTTTACATCTCGCACGTAAGTAACGCCCTGGACCAGAGCTGGCTAGTAGATAGCTGACAAGCTCATGTGTGCATAGTGGCACCCCAATTAAAAAAATCACAAAGGCTTGCCTTTTGGTAGTTAATAACTCTAATGTGAAACATGCTTGCTATAGCATCCTTAGCTGGCCTTGAAAATGTTAATCAGTTCTTCATCAAAATCACCCGAATCGCACATGCCTACAGTATGAGAGTTTATTCAACCCTTTGATTGGATGGGAAAGATGTCAATTGCTACTGCAAGACATCTGATTGGTTATCTGTTAATTTGTCCTATGTGGTATGCCATACTTATAGAGTGTCTACTGACGTTGTTTAAATTTTTTTTTAAAACAGTGTGTTTCTAGAGGAGGACTAAAAATAGCCATCCTCACATGATGGGGATGCTATTGAGATTAGACCATTTCAGAGCAGTGTTTTTAAACAGATATTTCTCATAGATGTATCTAAAAATGTTAAATGTTTCCAATGACCAGCCTCCTCCGCTATGTACATTTACTTGTGTTTCAACCAGACACACACAGAGAAGGAGAATCTAAGCTGACTGACAAGAGTTGTATGACAGCATAAATGACAGGTCCTGTTTTGGAAAACATTATCTCTGAGTTATCATGTTCATAGAGCCTAGTTTAATAATGAATGTGCGGAAGAGAATGTGTTTTCCTACTGGTACGTCAGCAAGGCTCTGTAAACACAGGTCCTAAGCTCCAGGAAGCCCCAAAACCCATGCCCCCCAACCCCTACCTCGTGTCCCTCATCTCCCAATCCCTGTGTCCATACCGTCCCTCACCATGGAGCTCTCTGGACCTCCCTGCCCTCCTCATTTCTTTCTCCACCCTGTCAGAGGGAGAGAGGTGATGGCAGAGTCACACACACTGAATGGAACATAATAGATATGGCCCAATACACCAGTAGAGTAACCAACACACAGACCCACAACAACACATCCACACACTCACACATATGAATAAAGTGGAACATGGGAACAGTCTATTGAGTCCAGGCTATAATAATCGAGGTAACTGAGATTCCTGGGCAGAAGGGAACCCTTTAACATTGACTCCACACTGAGATCCACTGCACCACGGAGACGTCTCATACCCACAGAGAGCTCTGCTAGGAAAAGAAATAGACAGATCATATAGATTCAGAGAGACTCCCCTCACACAGCCAGAGAAAACACAAAGACACACAGAGAAAACACTAACAAAGGACACACAGGAAGCAAACAGAAGATGGGTACAAGAAGGCCTGGCAGTTATAAAATATGTATAATAACAATGTGCCTGTAATGAAATCTGGTGTTATAAGTGGCTTCACATGGCTTCATGTACACATCATGTACATAACTAACAAAAGCACATACGGTTTCATTTGTGTGGGGGGAAACAAAGCGCCCTCCATGTGGTGTGGACAATGAGGTGAACCTCACCCCACAACGAAGAGATCAAATGTTTCTAACAACTACAAGTCTACTGTGTAGGTAAGAGAACACTAGGAGATCAGGTTAGAGATAAGAGGGGAAGGTAACACTTGAGGTATTTATAGAGGAGGGGGAGCAGGGGGACCTGTTTTACCACATAACCTGTGAACAACAGACAGACAGACAGACAGACAGACAGACAGACAGACAGACAGACAGACAGACAGACAGACAGACAGACAGACAGACAGACAGACAGACAGACAGACAGAGACAGAGAGAGAGGGAGAGAGACATGTGGCATGACCAACACTTAAGCCACTAATGGGTGATTTGGAGAGAGGAGAAGATCAGCAGACGTCCAAGCGACAATGTTTACTCTGTCTGTTAAGGGGTATGGGGGGAACAAAAACACCCGGCAATGAAACACACACACACACACACCTCCTCTACAACCAGCAGCACACACAGCCTGCTGTCTTAATTTGTTTATTTAACCTTTATTTAACTAGGCAAGTCAGTTAAGAACAAATTCTTATTTACAATGACGGCCTACCCTGGCCAAACCCTCCCCTAACACGGACGACGCTGGGCCAATTGTGTGCCGCGCTATGGGATTCCCGATCAAGGCCGGTTGTGATACAGCCGGTATCAAACCCGGGTCTGTAGTGACGCCTCTAGCACTAGTGCCTTAGACTGCTGCGCCACTCGGTCCCATTGCTCCATTGATTGAATCACACAGCACCTCAGGATACTTACTGATGGTTAATGGCACAGGTTTAGTGATTTTTCAGAGTGGCTGGAAGCAGCTGTAGCTGAGGCCTCTGGCTGGGATGCCTGTTCATCTACAGTAACACTATTGATTTGAACATCCAGAACTCATATTGACAATTCTCAGAACATGCCCTATGCTGTATTCATAAAATAGGGTGCAGAATATGGTGCTGAACCACCACGGTCACATGCAAGCATGCAAAGCCCCTTCAGCTGTGTCCTGTTCTCTCATGTTCTGACTGTTTGCAGCACTACCCTAGTACCAAGATAGAACCAAAAATAGGAGTATTGTATATAGTATAACTGCTTTGTGGTAAAGCATATTTGCGCTAGAAATGTTACTGGTGAACCTAAACTAAAATGAGGCCATGAGCTAAGGCAAAAATTACCCTGCACCCCTTCTGTATCAATCATCAGTTGAGAAATATGTCGCTCTGGAGACTTACGGTGACAAAAGTGTTGCAGAACCAAAATCATTTCCACATCCTTTGACCTGAATGTGAATACTCAGAGTATCATTATGCATGTCATTGTGACCATCAGGTCTCATTGTATCACAAGAACGGGTTACAGATGCACATGACTTAAGAAAAATTCACAGTGCTAAAAATATAAAGTCTAACTTTGGGTACTTTGAAGCATCTGTGGCGGAAAGAGGAAGGCTTTTGTCCCGGCTTTGTGGAGCTGCTCTCTGACTTCAGAAGAGGAAGTGATGTAAGAGATCCTTCCCCTGCATTTCTCTTTACATCTCTATTTCAAATCAAAACAAGGTAATATTAACAGGAATATACAGTGGATTTCACCCAGCAATCCTCATGCAGAATAGAACAGTAGCAGAATATTTTCTTAGTATTGTCTCGCCTGCTCTTTGTGCAGACCAGTTTAACCCTAATTGAAATTCCCATACACGATGTTGACAACATCCTTGCATCTGTAAACACCGTAGAAAATAGGTTAAATGTATACCATTTAGCCATGGAAATTCCCCTTTCACTGAAATAGAGCATGAGAACAGTTACGCTTGACTGCTGTGATGACTTCCCTAGTGAAGGCTGGCCAGCATCTAAAAGTAGAAACAAAGGAAATTCAGATCCTCAGATCCTCTAATACCACTCTGCCTTGTTGGGTCTGAGAGGAGGTATGGAGATGAGTTGAGGAGTCCCAATATCTGCTCTTACTCAATGGGACATTTTGCTTGCTAGTTTTAAATATGCTAAATCCAATAATTAAGGCCTAATGAATTTATTTCAATTGACTGATTTCCTTATATAAACTGTAACTCAGTAAAATCGTTGGATGTTGCGTTTATATTTTTGTTCAGTATACAGTTGAAGTTGGAAGTTTACATACACCTTAGACAAATACATTTAAACTCAGTTTTCACAATTCATGACATTTAATCCTAGTAAAAATGCCCTGTCTTAGGTCAGTTAGGATCACCACTTTATTTTAAGAATGTGAAATGCCAGAATAATAGTAAAGAGAACGATTTATTTCAGATTTTATTTCTTTCATCACATTCCCAGTGGGTCAGAAGTTTACATACACTCAATTAGTATTTGGTAGTGTTGCCTTTAAATTGTTTAACTTGGGTCAAACGTTTCGGATAGCCTTCCACAAGCTTCCCACAATAAGTTGGGTGAATTTTGGCCCATTCCTCCTTACAGAGCTGGTCTAACTGAGTCAGGTTTGTAGGCCTCCTTGCTCGCACATGCTTTTTCAGTTCTGCCCACAAATGTTCTATAGGATTGAGGTCAGGGCTTTGTCATGGCCACTCCAACCAATACCTTGACTTTGTTGTCATTGTCCATTTGGAAGACCCATTTGCGACCAAGCTTTAAACTTCCTGACTGATGTCTTGAGATGTTGCTTCTATATATCCACATAATTTTCCTGCCTCATGACGCCATCTATTTTGTGAAGTGCACCAGTCCCTCCTGCAGCAAAGCACCCCCACAACATGATGCTGCCACCTCCGTGCTTTACGGTTGGAATGGTGTTCTTCGGCTTGCAAGCCTCCCCATTTTTCCTCCAAACATAATGATGGTCATTATGGCCAAACAGTTCTATTTTTGTTTCATCAGACCAGAGGACATTTCACCAAAAAGTACGATCTTTATCCCCATGTGCAGTTGCAAACCGTAGTCAGTTTTTTTATGGTGGTTTTGGAGCAGTGGCTTCTTCCTTGCTGAGCGACCTTTCAGGTTATGTCGATATAGGACTCGTTTTTTCCAGCATCTTCACAAGGTTGATTTGCACTTTTCGCACCAAAGTACATTTGTCTCTAGGAGACAGAACGCATCTCCTTCCTGAGTGGTATGACGGCTGCGTGGTCCCATGATGTTTATACTTGTGTACTATTGTTTGTATAGAGGAATGTGGTACCTTCAGGCGTTTGGAAATTGCTCCCAAGGATGAACCACACTTGTGGAGGTCTACAATTTCTTTTCTGAGGTCTTGGCTGATTTCTTTTGATTTTCCCATGAGGTCAAGCAAAGAGGCACTGAGTTTGAAGGTAGGCCTTGAAATACATCCACAGGTACACCTCCAATTGACTCAAATTATGTCAATTAGCCTATCAGAAGCTTCTAAAGCCATGACATCATTTTCTGGAATTTTCCAAGCTGTTTAAAGGCACAGTCAACCTAGTGTGTATGTCAACTTCTGACCCACTGTAATTGTGATACAGTAAATTATAAGTGAAATAATCTGTCTGTTAACAATTGTTGGAAAAATGACTTGTGTCATGCACAAAGTAGATGTCCTAACCGACTTGCCAAAACTATAGTTTGTTAACAAGAAATTTGTGGAGTGGTTGAAAAACGAGTTTTAATGACTCCAACCTAAGTTTATGTAAACTTCTCACTTCAACTGTATGTATTTTAATAACTTGCACATAAAATACCTTAAAATATTATGTGTTTTTCTGAGAGGTATTTAAAATACTTTCAAAAGTGATTCGTTTTTCTGAGACCTATATTTGAATATCAAAGGAAATAATTGCCTGTAGTTGATTTTCTATATCTGACTACTGTTGGACTACCTCGAGTATTTGAAAAGTTGGTATTTTCTAGTAACTACAAAATACAACTTTTTCTGCCACAGGTCTGCTTGCTAGACATTACAAGAAATGGTTTTGTTTCTCTGAATGTCTGTCTGTCTTTCGCTCTCTCTCACTCTCACATAACTACATAGGTCTAGAAACAAGTCAGGTAACCACAGACTGCGTCACAACAATCCATGTTCACTTACAAGAAAGACACTTTATATTTACATTTGTTTTGTCATTTAGCAGACATTCTTATCCAAAGTGACTTACAGGAGAAATTAGGGTTGAGCTTTGCTCAAGGGCACATCAACAGATGTTTCACCATGCAGGGGCCGTAATAACAGCTGCCAGATGTGGGGAGTCTCAAGAGCCCAGTCACATTCTCACAGACAATGGAATGCTTGTGAGTGGCCCCAACAGGAAGTAAGGTCAGGGCTCTTGACCACTCCCTTGAGCAAAGTGGGAGCTGCAAGGTTGGGGGTTACTCTCTCCTCTGTGAGGCTCTGCAGTGCACTCTCTCTCAAACGTCTTGTCCCATCATAAACTCCCTGACAATGTGCAGTCAGTCCATAATGAGTGCTTGCTAGACATCCAGATTACTCACTGTCCATTCAAACTGCCAACGCTTAAGTGGATGACGTCATTGACATGGAGGTACGAAAAGTATTGGCACCTTAGAGGGTAGGTACGCCCACATGTTGAATAGCCTCTCTCAGTTTCCAGAGAAACAGAACGTTTACTTTGAGTCTCTTTTTCATTTCTCCCAAATATACAGTGTGTTTCTATTCAAGATAATTTCACAATTTCCCCGCTTCTGAGAGAACACCTCCCACGCAGCTGGTGGAGGAGGAGTGGTGGAAGGAAGAAAGGTGAAAGGATGACTACAGTTGGTGGGTGGGGGGTTGCCCAATCACTGCATGTCTCTCTTACTATGCAGCTCTATTCACTCTCAACTCACTCACCAACACAGGGGGAGAAAGCAGACAGTTTATGGACTTTATGTTTCATCTGTGTGCGTTTCATTTCCTAGTTTCATTTGCCACCAAGATGTGTGTAACGTGTCATGTGGTCTCTGGTCTGCCGTATACAACACCATTACATTGATGTCACTCTTCATCACCGTAGACTTCTGGCTTGTTAATGACTGACAGAACATGCCCATACTCAACTCTGCCCTGCCTTCATGACTGACAGCAGACCAAATGCCATGATGCATAGATTAAAAACAAAAACAAGAATGAGTCAACATGAACAACTGACTCAACGCTTATTTACATGTTTAGCTATGAGACATATCAAAGTGGAAATGCAAATGCCTTTCCCCCCCAAAAACTTCCCTTATAGTAAAATCTAATTGAAATAATGAATGGGAAACACTGACATTCTTCAGTATATTAATAGCCTGTATGCCAGAGACGGTATTTCTAGTACTGTAGTCAGTCGGGAAGACTCCTCTGGTCTCAGGCGTTTAGATTTGGAGAAGCACGTTCATCCAGGGAGCGCGAGGGCTCCGGAAGTGAGGTGGTGGAAGATTAAAGACTAAAACATCTGGACTTCATTTGTACACTGGACAGAGAAAAACTCACAATGAAAATGCTATCTGTTATCCTGTAAGTCTAATTAGTGACTATGAATAAAGGTAGAGGGTTTTATCTGAATATTATAAGTGAAAACCATTAGCCGAAAAACGGGACTGGTGTTCCTATTCTGTAGTAGGACGTTTCGACAGTTGGTTTGAGGAAATATGTGTGTGACCGGCGCGTAATGTGCGCGCGCCTCCCTGTTGTTCCATAGCCTGTGGAGCTGTTGTTCTCCGAGTTAGAGAAGGAACAACCACACGGACACTGGGAATAGAGCAACAAAGGAGAAAGTATGAGCCTAACGAAAGTCTCAGGCATCGTCTTTAAAATATTTTGCATTGGGATTCATTCAGTCTTCGCAGTATTTCATTTTTTTGGAGGAAGAGTAGTTCCAGCTATGGATTTACCTATGACCAGACGGGAAACACTGTCCTGTCGTCATCGGAACTTTTGATTGTCATCATTTTACCCTCGACCCAGAAGAAGACAGCGCTCACAAATCAAGTGAAATTTTGAAAATGCATTTGATTTGGAGATAGGTAGCCACATGATACAACTTTGTCGACAACAACCACAACTACATCGGCCTACTTTGGTTTTGCTGCACCCGCCGACTTCGCACATGGGGTAAGTGGTTTCATGTGTAGATCTACCAGCCAAATTGTACGATTGTGGCGAGTGTACACTCTACACGTGCCGTCGTTGAAAAACAAAGAAACTATCAATCAATGAACAATGTGCAGCGAGTCTGCAACACACGAGGGAGGGCGGTTATGAACTTCGCCCACTTTGGGAAGATATAGTTTCTTATTTTAAATTAACCTACCCAAAGACCAATTGCACGGTATTTAGTGGCAACCACTGACGTCTAATCACACGGGATTGTTTAAGTAACCTTGGTGATATTAGAATTGGGCAGCGTGAATGATTACCAGGATGCAGTCAAACGTGTAGAGAGGTTATCTAATATGTACAAAGTATATAACGCAAAAGGAAACCACACACAAATTCTAAGAGAAGCTTATGGGTGTCTTGGGTGATGCCTTGTTCAGTGTTCCTCAAGGATGGATATGGTTAATCAAACAACCAGAAAATGATCCCTCAATAAATGTATTGTTTTTTATTCTCCGAGAATAACAGATGTTTTGGAACGGTTGTGTTTAATGAGGAACATGATCCATTAAATATTAACAAGCCACGGTGCCCGCTGCTGGCGGATTCACTGCTGCTCTATGTGTATTGTACTTTGTCGAGGGGGGTGTGGTCCCCTGGCTTTAGCTTCGCAGGGGACTCCTATACGTCTTGTAGCGGTTCCAAGACCCGCTGTTCCCCCCTCCGGTGTTGTCGAGGTCCGCTCATCCGGCACTGTAAAGGGCGCATTGTCCTGAAAGGATGTTTTAATAAAACAAAAGATTCCATTATACCATCTCACCGGAGTGGAGCTGCGTGGTGGGCATTCGCGCGATCCGGGTCCCCAGCGCCTGGTGGATTAAACCTGATTTCCATTCTAACATGTTTTCAAGTGTTCCAAATCAATAAAGGCTAATATATATTTTTTTAGCAACACTGTTCAGTTTTATCTTAAAAGAAAGATAAACTGTTCATAAATAGACTGTAAAAGCCCTGACCTACTTGCTGCACACTTTCACAGACCATTACATTAAGCTAACCTATCTGTACGTGTATTATATGCTGAGGTCTGAAC
Organism: Salmo trutta; assembly: GCF_901001165.1. NCBI lineage: Eukaryota > Metazoa > Chordata > Actinopteri > Salmoniformes > Salmonidae > Salmo > Salmo trutta. Next base: position 51,794,493 of record NC_042957.1, read on the forward strand.
TGACTACAAAATCAAATCAAAGTTTATTGTTCCCATGCTTTGTAAACTACAGGTGTAGTCTACGGGCCCTTTCCAACAATGAAGAGAGAAACATTTACAAATTATAGGAAGAAAATGATAACAAGGAAAAAATAGACAATGAGTAACGATAACTTGGCTATATACACTGGGTACCAGTACTGAGTCGAGGTGCAGGGGTACGAGGTCATTGAGCTGGATATGTATTATAGGTATGGATAAGTTACTAGGCAACAGGATAGATAATAAACAGTAGCAGCAGCGTATGTGATGAGTCAAAAGAGCGTGCAAAAGGTTCAATGTAGAAATTTGGTTAAATATTTAGCAGTCTTATGGCTTGGGCGTGAAAGATGTTTGTTTCCGGACCTGGTGCATCGGTACTGCTTGCCGGGCGGTAGCAGAGAGAACAGTCTATGACCTGGGTGGCTGGACTCTTCCTCTGACACGGCTTCACATTACAGTTCAGCGTGTTGAACATGTGGATACGATGTGTGAACAAGATATGTCATAATTATCTGGGTTGTATGGATGTAGGTGACTGTTGTGCGTTTATGACCCATTCTGCTCCTTGGACAAGATGAATGAACTAGTGTTTGTTAGGAGCACAGTTTTGGGTCACGCTGACCATGAAAAGCATAACGCAACCTGCACGTTAATGCTCTTTGAAAGAATAGCATTATGCAAAAACACCTATGCACACCCACACAGAATGAGGGTGTCGGTAATCTATTCATGGGTAAGAGAAACACTGAGATAAGCCTGATAAGGAGGAGGGAACTAGTGTTTTATTACCCTGATAAAAACACACCCATCCATCATTCTCTCGCTCTCTCTCTCAGCTCTCTCTCTCATCTGCTCTCAGCTCGCTCTCTCAGCTCTCTCTCAGCTCTCCTCTCCGCGTTCCCTCCTCAGCTCTCTCTCTCGCATCCCTCTCAGCTTTCTCCTCTGCCTCCCTCTCAAGCTTTCCTCTCCTCGCCTCCCTATCAGGCTTTCTCTCCTCGACTCCCTCTCAGCTTTCTCCTCTCGCTCCCCCCCCCTCCCCCTCCTCCCTCAGCTCTCTCTCTCGCTCCCTCTCAGCTCTCTCTCTCGCATCCCTCTCAGCCTCTCTCCTCCGCTCCTCTCAGCTCTCCTCTCACTCCGCTCCCTCTCAGCTCTCTCTCTCCTCTCTCAGCTATCTCTCTCAGTCTCTCCTCTCATCTCTCTCAGCTCTCTCTCTCATCTCTCTCAGCTCTCTCTCTCATCTCTCTCATCTCTCTCAGCTCGCTCTCTCAGCTCGCTCTCTCAGCTCTCTCTCAGCTCTCTCTCTCAGCTCCCTCTCAGCTCTCTCTCTCGCTCCCTCTCAGCTCTCTCTCTCGCTCCCTCTCAGCTCTCTGTCTCCTCGGCTCCCCTCTCAGCTTCCCCTCTCCTCGCTCCCGCTCAGCTCTCTCTCTCGCTCCCTCTCAGCTCTCTCTCTCGCTCCCTCTCAGCTCTCTCTCTCGCTCCCTCTCAGCTCTCTCTCTCTCGCTCCCTCTCAGCTCTCTCTCTCGCTCCCTCTCAGCTCTCTCTCTCGCTCCCTTCTCAGCTCTCTCATCGCTCCTCTCGAGTCTCTCTCTCTCTCTATCCTCAAGCGCAGCTCGCTCTCTATCCTCAGCTCGTCCTCTCTCCCTCAAGCTCTCTCTCTCCTCCTCTCCTAAGCTTCTCTCTCCTCTCTCTCCCTCACGCTCTCTCTCCCCTCTCTCTCTCTCGCTCCTCCTCTCTCTCTCATCTCTCCTCAGCTCTCTTCACTCTCTCTCCTTCCCGTCTCAGCTCTCTCTCTCTCTCCCTCTCTCTCCTCTCTCTCTCTCTCTCCCTCTCCTCTCTCTCTATCGCTCCTCTCTCTCCTCTCTCTCTCTCTCTCTCCCCTCCTCTCTCCTCAGCTCTCTCTCTCCTCTCTCTCTCTCTCTCTCTCTCCTCTCCCTCAGATCACTCTCTCTCTCTCTCTCTCTCAGATCACTCTCTTCAGTGTGCTGGTCATTAGCCTCTCCTAAAATGTTAAACGCTCCTGATGACATTAGCTTCATGCTTAACCAATGGCAACAGAGTGCTAAACTAACTGAATGCTCAGATTGCACATGGGAGCCACTACAGACAAAAAGCACCAAATAAAGACAAGCAAACATTTCTCCATGATAACATAATTTGAGAGGGTGGTGGGTGGGAGAGGGACATACACTGAATGTACAAAACATTATGAACACCTACTCCTTCCATGACATAGACTGACCAGGTGAATCCAGGTGAAAAGCTATGATCCCTTATTGATGTCACTTGTTAAATCCACTTCAATCAATGTAGATGAAGGGGAGGAGACAGGTTTAAAGAAGGATTTTTAAGCCTTGAGATAGTTGAGACATGGATTGTGTATGCGTGTCATTCAGAGGGTCAATGGGAAAGACACAAGATTGAAGTGCCTTTGAACAGGGTATGGTAGTAGGTGCAGGCGCACCGGTTTGTGTCAAGAACTACAACACTGCTGTGCTTTTCACGCTAAACAGTTTTGCTGTGTGTATCAAGAATGGTCCACCACTCAAAGGACAACCAGCCAACTTGACACAACTGTGGGAAGCATTGGATGTCAACCATGGGCCAGCATCCCTGTGGAACTCTTTGGACACCTTGTAGAGTCCATGCTCTGATGAACTGAGTCTGTTCTGAGGGTAAAGGGGGGGGAGGTGTTCTTAATGTTTGGTGTACTCTGTGTATGTAGGTGGAGAATAATATCAGGTGTGAGATGGGGATGTTGTGGGGGTGTGCTACCGGGGGGAGGGGGGCTGGCCGACAGGCTGGAGAGAGACACAACCTGATCCAGGCGACTGGCCGTCTGCTTTGGGATCATGTGACCTCACGGCTCATTACACTAGAACAAAACCCCGCCACGCCGCCACTGACCTCTGCCAACCCTCTTCACACATGTTCACTTCACACACTCATCTCTGGCCCAAGTGACGGAAGTCCTGGAGTGCCGCTGTTAGCAGCTCCAACACACCAGCAGTCAACCATCCACACAGTGTAACCAGGCAGACATGACAGCAGAATCCACACGGTGTAACCAGCAGACATGACAGCAGCATCCACACGGTGTACCAGGCAGACATGACAGCAGCTCCACACGGTGTAACCAGGCAGACATGACAGCAGCATCCACACGGTGTAACCAGGCAGACATGACAGCAGCATCCACACGGTGTAACCAGGCAGACATGACAGCAGCATCCACACGGTGTACCAGGCAGACATGACAGCAGCATCTACACGGTGTAACCAGGCGACATGACAGCAGCATCCACACAGTGTAACCAGGCAGACATGACAGCAGCATCCACAACGGTGTAACCAGGCAGACATGACAGCAGCATCCACACGGTGTAACCAGGCAGACATGACAGCAGCATCCACACAATGTAACCAGGCAGACATGACAGCAGCATCCACACGGTGTAACCAGGCAGACATGACAGCAGCATCCACACGGTGTAACCAGGCAGACATGACAGCAGCATCCACACGTGTAACCAGGCAGACATGACAGCAGCATCCACACGGTGTAACCAGGCAGACATGACAGCAGCATCCACACGGTGTAACCAGGCAGACATCAGCAGCATCCACACAGTGTAACCAGGCAGACATGACAGCAGCATCCACACAGTGTAACCAGGCAGACATGACAGCAGCATCCACACGGTGTAACCAGGCAGACATGACAGCAGCATCCACACGGTGTAACCAGGCAGACATGACAGCAGCATCCACACGGTGTAACCAGGCAGACATGACAGCAGCATCCACGGTGTAACCAGGCAGACATGACAGCAGCATCCACACGGTGTAACCAGGCAGACATGACAGCAGCATCCACACGGTGTAACCAGGCAGACATGGCAGCAGCATCCACACGGTGTAACCAGGCAGACATGACAGCAGCATCCACACGGTGTAACCAGGCAGACATGACAGCAGCATCCACACGGTGTAACCAGGCAGACATGACAGCAGCATCCACACGGTGTAACCAGGCAGACATGACAGCAGCATCCACACGGTGTAACCAGGCAGACATGACAGCAGCATCCACACAGTGTGGAGGAAGACTGCGAGGAGCAGAAGCGCGTGAGAAATGCAAGTCAAATCAATGGACAAATAAATAAACCAATGTAGAAAGTAAACAGATGGATAAATAAATGGATGATAATTCAGCGGTGGGAACTGGATGTGTGGGATTATTTCCTGGCCAGGTCGGAAGCCGGGTCACATGGGGGTTGAAGTCGGAGGGAGATGTGGGTGGGGTCGTCCCTAAAGGATGCTCATGTTTCAGCTCCAGTCCTGGGAGCGAGGCCGCTAATACGAAGCAGTGAGAAGGCTTTATCCTTAGGGACGCTGAAGCCTCTTGTTGTCTACTACACACAACCACTTTACTTTAGTCAGCCATTTCTAAAGGGGTACGAACATCAGAAAGATCAGAGAAGGGAACAACGTTCTGGCTTGAACAGGCAGGGTTAAAAGGAAACCGTCACGAGTCAATCCACTACTTACATCTTTAGTCAGTGCTGCAGCTCTTATCTGTATCACAATCAATGTGGGTAATGGCTTTACAGGGGTGGATCCCCAAATAATTGTATAAAGTGTTCAAAACAAATGTAGTTAGTGCAATACATTTTTCTAGGTAAAAGGATAAGTAGCATTGTGCTCTTCTCCTTCGGGACAACATCAGCTGACTCAAAGGGGGTGTGGCGGGTATTTTAACACTTCTGCGCTACCTGCCGTGAGGATCAGGGGAGGCTGCTGATTGGAGGACGGCTCATATAATGGCTGAAACAGAGCGAATGGAATGGCATCCAACACATGGAAACCATGTGTTCGATGTATTGTGACCATACCCCTCCAGCCATTACTACAATTCCATCCTTCCCAATGAAGGTGCCACCAACCTCCTGTGGTGTGGATACTCTTGTGCATCCTCTGTCGAAGTTGGTAATCGAGGAGGGAGCAGCCTCCTTCGTTCGCCTACCAACGAATTGACGCTCGACTACTTATCGGTTTTACGGGTCACGGAGGAGAGAGGAAGGAGAAGTCAATGAGAGGACGGTCTTTTGCCCAAATGAGAATCTCCGCTAGCCTGAAAACACTTTTCCTGGGTGTGGCAGCTGTAGCAAAATAAGTGCCTTCTGTTCACAGGCTGCAGAGGTACAAGCTGCAACAAACAGCTGACAACATGTAGCTTTCTGATACACAGCCAAGAACTGGGAGTGTCTCCAATCAGGAAGTATATGGCCTGCTCTGCTTTTTTCCCCCCATTCCCAACATCTTTCACAGACACATGGAACTATATCAAAACATCTGTCTAACACAGACGTGCCCTCAGGAATACTTTATAAATATTTAGTTGAGCAGACATTTGGAGGAGGGAAAACGTTTGTGTATTTCAGGTCAGAATGATGTTTGAACTCCTTATCCAAATCCAACAGCTTTAAAAGGTCCTGTTACATCTCCCGTCTTCTCTAATCACTTAACCATAAACGTATCCATGGCTACGCACCCTAATACCCTCACCAACACACCAGCATGCCTGACATATCATTAAAGGGATTTGGTTCAAATCATCCTGCACAGTTGTGATAAAGGCATGTCTATATCATACATTATTTTAACTTCACCGTGGACCACCCATATACTTAGAGAAGCTTTCTGGACGCTTACTGAGACTTAGAACTCTGAAAGAAGGTCTGTTCCATTAACAACATATTGGAGATGCATCTCTGTGTGATTATGAGTAAAGATGGATGTGGCAGACTGACAGACTGTATTGGCTGGCCTACTTCCTCTCATTAAATGACTGACACACTGAAAGGGGATTTTAAGTGAACTGCACAAATTGAAAACGCACACCACGAGTAACTAAACTGGAGTGAGGTCGTACAACAGTTCAGGATGCTTTATAGGAGTTGGCAGATCAATTGGAAATGGACAATGTTTGTCTCCACCAAACGTGACAACAGGTCAAATGTTGTAACTCTTGTGAGATCATCTCTCTGCTCCCGGTCAAAGTCAAGTAGCCGTTCTCTCACTGCCCTCAAAACCATACCCCCACAGCATGACAGAGTACTTTCAGACCTGCTCATAATATTATACCATACATACACACATGTATACACATACAACGGTTCCATCAAGGGACTTTTGGAGAGGTTGCAAGGCAGTGAAATAGTTGTAGCATGGCCCAAAATCCCCCAAACTCCAAAATCATTTCAGCTGTTATTGTTACTGCTGTATACATTCCACCTCAGGCCAATCAAAATAATAAACTGGCGCTTAACAAACTGTACAAGGCTATAAACAAGCAGGAAACCCTACACCCAGCGGCCACCTTTCTGGTTTCCGGCGATTTTAATTCGACATTAAGACACTCGATGCCCCACTTCCATCAACACGTCTCCAACGCCACTAGGGGAGAAAGTCCTAGACCACTGCTATTCTACCCATAAGCAAGCATACAATGTCCTCCCTCGTCTGCCATTCGGCAAATCGGATCATGGCTACGTACTCTTGCTTCCTGTTTACAAGCGGAAGCTGAAACAGGAAGTACCCGTGATTTGCTCTGTTGAGAAATGGTTACCAGAATCAGAGGATATGCTTCAGGACTGCTTTGCTAGCACTGGTTGGAATATGTTCTGAGATTCCACCGATTTAATGTCGATGAGCTTACCACCTCCGTCAATGGCTTCATTAGAAAATGCATCGGCAACGTTGTCCCCACGGTCAGCGTTCGCTGCTTCCTCAATTAAAAGCCCTGGATTAACACTGAGGTTAGCGCTAAACTGAAGAGCAGGGCTACCGCACACAGCGCTATCGCAGGCAACCCTGATGCAGCGGCCGAAGACCGGCATAAGTACAAGAAGGCCTGCTATGACTTCCGCAGAGTCAAACGAGCAAAAGGACAATATAGGAATAAGGTGGAACCATATTCCACAGGCTCCGCCGCATGTGGCAGGGGAAGACCCAACCGTGATCTGCCCAACGATGCCTCTCTACCAGATGAACTCAATGCCTGTTATGCACGCTTTGACAACAACAACATTGACCCGGATGTGAGGGCTGTCACCGACCCAGAGGACTGGGTGATCTCACTCTCAGAGGCCGACGTGAGAAGGTTTTAATCAGGTCAACACCCTCAAGTCCGCGGGCCCTGACGGTATTCCAGGGTTCATTCTCAGAGCATGCGCAGAAGAGCTGGCAGGCATATTCACAGTCATTTTCAACCTCTCCTTGTCCCAGTCTGTAATTCCCCACATGTTTTAAGATGACCACAACCATCTCTGTTCCTAAGAACTCTAAGGCTTCATACCACAATGATTACCGCCCTGTAGAGCTCACTTCTGGAATCATTTAGAGACTGGTTATGGCACACACTAACTCTACCATCCCAGCCATCCTACACCCACTCCAATTGGCATCCTGCCCCAACAGATCCATAGATGACTCAATCTCAATTGCTCTCCACACTGCCCTCACCCACCTACATAAGAGAATACCTATGTGAGAATGCGGTTCATTGACTACAGCTCAGCGTTCAACACTATTATCCTCTACCAACTCGTCACCAAGCTTAGGACTCTGGGTCTGAACACCTCCCTCTGCAACTGGATCCTGGACTTTCTGATGGGCCTACCCCAGGTGGTGAGTGTAGGCAACATCACCTCCATCACGCTGACCCTTCACGCAGGGGCCCCACAGGGGTGTATGCTTAGCCCCCCCCCACGGTTCAACCACGACTGTGCGGTCACGCATGACTCCAACACCATTATCAGTTCGCTGATGACACGATGGTGGTAGGTCTAATGACCGGCGATGATGAGTCAGCCTACAGGGAGGAGGTCAGTGACTTGACAGTGTGGTGCTTGAGCAACAACCTCTCCCTCAATGTCAGCAAGACCAAGGAGCTCATCGTGGACTACAGGAAAAGGGGGCGGGGTCGACCATGCCCCCATCCACATCGACAGGCCGGCAGTGGAGCAGGTAGACAGCTTTAAGTTCCTCGTTGTCCAAATCACTAAAGACTTAAAATGGTCCAAACGCACAGCCGTGAAGAAGGCGCAACATCGCCTTTGCCCCCTCAGGAGGTTGAAAATTTGGCATGGGCTCTCATCCTCAAAACGTTCTACAGGTGTACCGGTGAGAGCATATTGAATGGCTGCATCACCGCTTGGTATAGCAATAGCACCATCCTCGATCGCATGGCGCTACAGAGGGTTGTGCGGACAACCTAGTACATTACTGGGCCGAGCTCCCTGCCATCCAGGACCTCTATATCAGGCAGTGTGAAAAGAAGGCCCAGAAAATCATCAAAGACCCCAACCACCGACGCCATAGACAGTTTTCTCTCAGCTGCCGCGCAGCTTCTATGCCAAAGCAATACGACTGATAAATAGCTAACAAAATAGCTACGTGGACCGAGTTTAACTTGTATCTTTATTTACCTTTTATTTCTGTATTTGCACTGTCTATGCACACTCACAGGGCCCTACACACTCACACCCCGTCACTCCAACACACACATGAACACTCACTCTATCATTCGCTCAC